>NW_027069962.1:54331-277298 GCF_002906115.3 Quercus suber | reverse complement strand
GATGCAAACAAAAAAAAAAAAAAGGTCCACCGCATGATTTTATTTTTTTTCCATTGATGGGGAAAGGCTTAAAGTGATGCTCATGAAAAGAATAATTACATTCATTTTGAATTCAAATCAAAAATACAAGTCAACTTATTAGGCTACTTGTATGGTACATAGTAATTGAGTCTAGCTTTATCAATAAAAAAAAAAAAAAAAAAAAAAGTTTATTGCATGATTTTGTTTTTTTGCCGTGGATGGGGCAAGGCTTAAAGTGATGCTCCTAAAAGGAATAATTACATTGATTTTGAATTCAAATCATAAAATACAAGTCAATTTATTAGGTTACTTGTATGATACTTAGCAATTGAGTCCAACTTTATCAATCAAGGTTGCAATGCATCAGTGACAAACATCATCCCTCTTATAATATGTAAGCCCCAGTCATATGTGGGACTGACACACATAGAAAGGATGCATATATGTGATGAATGAGACAACTTTTCCTCCTAAGGGCAAATTCCCACAGTTTAGCAGTTATCTAGCTTCTTATCAAATCATTAGTTGATTAAAAGAAGGAGCTGAACATAAAACTTCTTTGATTTCGAAAACTTCAATGGCACTGATAGTTATGGCAACTCCACCTCATGGAAAAAGTTGCTTGATAATAAGCTAGTGTCACATGGATAAAGCTACATCAGAAGGTAGATATGCTTGCAAAAACATAGCATGCAAGGAATTAAAAGACAGGCCTAGGCTTAATGTGGAACTTAGAGATTCAAACTAAACCTTTGTATTTGTATCATTTCCAGCCAGTGCACACTCTGCAAAGCGAAGCATTTCAATAGCCAAGATTTCATCCCCATTAACAGCTTCTAGAGCACTTCTCACAGCAGCTTCAGCAAAGCCCATCTCCGCAAGCTTTTGCACCTGCTGCTCATCAGGCTGCCATAACTGAAGACAAATTGCAACTTAGAAATGCATAGACTCAATTAAAAAGAAAATTACAGATAAAAGTACAAACACATGTGACACTAATAGTAAAATTCCATATCGAAGACGAGACCTTTTCAATAGTGAAGATAGTGATAGATATGCAAGTATATGACTGCTCGATCGAAGTTCCTCTTTTGATCACAAGCCTTTATAGCTTTTCTTTAGTTATAAGCAAAACGTCTGAATGTTTCTCAAAACAAAACAAAACAAAACATATCTCCTGAATGACAGATGCAAAAAAAAAAAGAGTCCACTACATGATTTTGTTTTTTCGCTGTTGATGGGGCAAGGCTTAAAGTGATGCTCATGAAAGGAATAATTACATTCATTTTGAATTCAAATCATGAAATACAAGTCAACTTGTTAGGTTACTTGTATGATACTTAGTAACTGAGTCCAGCTTTATCAATCAAGGTTGCAATGCATCAGCAACAAACATCATCCCTCTTATATTATGTAAGTCCCAGTCATATGTGGGACCAACACAGAGAAATGATGCACATATGCGATGAATGAGACAACTTTTCCTCCTAAGGGCAAACTCCCATAGTTTAGCAGTTATCTAGCTTCTTATCAAATCATTAGTTGATTAAAACAAGGCGTTGAACATAAAACTTTCTTCTTTAATTTTGAAAATTTCAATGGCACTGATGGTTATGGCAACTCCACCTCATGGAAAAAGTTGCTCGATAATAAGCTAGTGTCACACAAATAAAGCTACATCAGAAGATAGATATAGCATGCAAGGAATTAAAAGATAGGCCTAGGCTAGATGAGGAACTTAGAGATTTAGACTAAACCTTTGCATTTGTATCATTTCCAGCCCATGCACACTCAGCAAAGCGCAGCATTTTAATAGCCAAGATTTCATCACGAGGAACATCTTCCAGAGCACTTCTCACATCATCCTCAGCAAAGCCCATCTTCACGAGATTTTGCACCTGCTGTTCATCAGGCTGCCATGGCTGAAGACAAATTAAAAGTTAATTAAAAAGAAATATACAGATAAAAGTACAAACACGTGTGACACTAAAAGTAAAATTCCATATTGTCAAGTATATGACTATGCCATCGAGGTTCCTAGTCAGGTCACAAGCCTATATGGCTTTGATCTGACGATGAACAAGCATGATTCTACAGACCAGAACGGCCCTCCGTTTCAAAGCAATGTGGCTTAAAGATGAAGGCTGTGAGGGTGTGGTTCACTCAGTATGGGATGATTATATGAGGCTCAAGTGTCAACTATGATTCAACTATTCGATCAGATTACAATGTTGAGAAATAAAGGTGTAACAACGAAAATTAATTGTAATTTTTTTTTTTCCTTTTTTAGATTAAGAATAGAACAAAACGCAAAGCTTTAAGCGTCCGTTTAATTGTATTAAACTTTTTTTATTCAAGATTTAAGAAATAAAAACGTTGTTACAGGTAGTAGTAAGATTGTTTTTTGAGGGCCTATTGGTTTATACCATGCCTGCAGCCTCGAGCTCTTCAGTAAAGCAAGGTTCAAATTTCGGACACCAGATCCGCTCTCCAACATGGCGTTTGGCGGGTCTCCCAGGAGTCTTTTTCTTCCCCGGAACGCTGAAAAGGCCACCCATCCGTCACCGAATGGTAGTGGCAAAACTGAGATTTTGATGTAAAAATGAGTGGAATTTCCGGTACAGAAAAACCGCAAGTTGTTGTGAATTGTGATTGTACAATTCAAGGTTTATTAGGTTACTTGTATGGTACTTAGTAATTAAGTCCAGCTTTATCAATCAAGGTTTCAATGCATCGGCTACAAACATCATCCCTCTTATATTATGTAAGCCCCAGTTATATGTGGGACCGACACACAGAGAAAGGATGCATAAACGTGATGAATGAGACAAATTTTCCTCCTAATGGCAAACTCCCACAATATAGCAGTTATCTAGCTTCTTATCAAATCATTAGTTGATTAAAACAAGGCGCTGAACATAAAACTTTCTTCTTTAATTTTGTAAATTTCAATGGCACTGATAGTTATGGCAACTCCACCTCATGGAAAAAGTTTCTCGATAATAAGCTAGTGTCACATGGATAAAGCTACATCAGAAGATAGATATAGCATGCAAGGAATTAAAAGATAGACCTAGGCTAGATGAGGAACTTAGAGATTCAGACTAAACCTTTGTATTTGTATCATTTCCAGCCCATACACACTCTGCAAAGCGCAGCATTTTAATAGCCAAGATTTCATCACCTGCAACAGATGTCAGAGCACTTCTCACATCATCCTCAGCAAAGCCCATCTTCACGAGTTTTTGCACCTGCTGTTCATCAAGCCGCCGTGTCTGAAGACAAATTACAAGTTACAAATGCATCGACTCAATTAAATAGCAAAATTACAGATAAAAGTACAAACAGGTGTGAAGCTAAAAGTAAAATTCCATATTGTCAAGTATATGACTGTGCCATCGAGGTTCCTCGTCTGGTCACAAGCCTATATGGCTTTGATCTGACAATGAACAAGCATGATTCTAAAGACCAGAACGGCCCTCCGTTTCAAAGCAATGTGGCTTAAAGATGAAGGCTGTGAGGATGTGGTTCACTCAGTATGGGATGCAAGAATCACTGGTCATCTAATGGACAAGGGTTCCCAAAAAAAGTCAATCTCAACAGAAATATTGGAGTAAAAGTTCCTTTGGGAATGCTAGGTAAGCTCTGATAAACAGAGAAAGAAGCAGCCGAATCTATGGCTGGGCAGCAAGTATTTTCACTGCCTTGGCACCCAGAGAAACAAGAGGAATTTTATATGATGGTTGATTACTTCATCTATGCCACCCTAACCTCAAAAGACAACAAGTAACTTAGCTTAAACTTCAAAAGGATGATTATAAGAGGGTCAAGTGTCAACTATGATTCAACCATTCGAGCAGATTACAATGTTGAGAAATAAAGGTGTAACAACGAAATTTACATTATAAAATTAATTGTAATTTTTTTTTTCTTTTTTAGACTAAGAATAGAACAAAACGCAAAGCTTAAGGATCCGTTTAATTGTATTGAACTTTTTTTATTCAAGATTTAAGAAATAAAAACGCTGTTACAGATAGTACTAACATTCAAGATTCAAGATTCAACCTCTGGACCGGATCCGTTTAAAAATTGAAAGCAGGGTTCAAATTTCGGACACCGGATCCGTTCTCCAGCGCGGCGTTTGGCGGGTCTCCGAGGAGTCTTTTTCTTCCACGGAACGCTGAAAAGGACACCCATCCGTCACCGACCGGTAGTGGCAAAACTGAGATTTTGATGTAAAAATGAGTGGAATTTCCGGCACCGGAAAACCGCGAGATGTTGTGAATTGTGATTGTACAAGACTCCTCCTTCGTTTTATTTTCCATGAGGATAAAGTATCCAATGGGATTTGAATTGACTTCTTTTTTGAAATGCTTGACTCAAAAAGTATCCAACAGTAACGGCCTCTCTAAAACTCAAAATGTTTTTTAGCTAATGAACAGTCAAGACAAAGACAAACCCCAATCTTTCTCATAAAACTAATCAAATAAATAAGAGAGAACGCTGATCTGAAAGTAGGTGGCTCATCCTTCGAAAGACTCTCTTCGCCGGCCATTGATCTCCGCCGGCGATCTCTCTCACTCTCTGAACTAGAGATTACTTTAATTTACTGATGGACGAAGAGGCAGAAGCAAAACAACAAAAGCAAAAGTAAGAAAGAGTGGCGGGTATGTGTGTGGGTATACGGTGAAGATAGAGAGGAGAAAAGTGGGATACGCGTATGTGAGGGAAAGAAAAAAACAAGAAGGAAAAAGGAAAAAAGAAAATGATTGTACAGAGAGGGGATGAGTGGGTACGTGTATGGTGGAGAAAAAACTAAGAGGGAAAAAAGAAAAAAAAAAAGTTTTTGGGTTGTGCTAAATAAATTCATTATAAATCACAAAGATTTTGATAAATATTAAGACTAAAATAAATTAGATGAATTTCAAATTATATAGAATTTAAAGAAAAACTTCCAAATAACTATGTGTGTATTTGGTATTGGCTTAAAAATCAAAAATTTAGTTTTTTTTGTTATTATTTAGCTTTTTTTTTGCTAATATTTATGTGTCTAGTTACATTTTTTAGTATTATTCATAGGCCTCACTGTACTATTTCAATTACGTTTTAACTATATCTATAGTATTTTTAACAAAAAATTTTCAATTTCAGCTAAATAAATTATTCCTAAACAAATACTAAGTAAATTTTATAAATTTAAAATTATAATAAAGTCTAATATAAAAAATGAGTAAAGTTTAGCTACAAAATTGGTCTTACTCAATAAAATAATATTCTTTACGCTCTTAATACACATATCAAATTTTGTGTCAATTGAATATTATTTACTATATGATCTATTAGCATATATTTTATGCATAATTTTAAATTACAAAACTTGCAATTTAAATAATTTATTGATGACATATCTATTTATTTTTAATTTTTTATAAATTTTGCAAGCATGAAAGATATAAGGAAAAAATGTAATCCAATGGTGGATTTGTCAAATTTCACCTCAAATAGAAATATATTGAGTAAAGTTGTAGTATTAAGCTACAACTAATTTTGCAGTTAAATTTTGTCCTATAAAAAATAATATAAGCATTAAAATTAAATTTATGTGATACAATTAGTCAATAACTTATTGTATCATTGTCACAAGTACTCTCCGAGATTTTAAGAAAACTAGCAAGGGTTGCACATGTTGCCCCTTGGTGAAAAAATTTTAAATTTTTTTTTTTTTTTGAAGTTGTATCAAACCATGTATTTAAATTTAGAATTACTATTTAACATATGGTTATCTATTTAGTATGATAATTTCTTAGAAAAAGGTATTTGGTATCAAATAATACCATGTCAACGGTATCAAAATCCAATAAATGTGAGGCACGTCAGCAAAAAATAACTAACCCACTAACAATTGAAAATATATGTTAGTGGGTAGTTATTTTTGCACACATGTCTTTCATTTATTGGATTTTGATATGGATAGCATGGTATCATTTAATATAAAATACTTTTTCATTTCTTAGAATCTTTTTTTTTTTTTTTGAGAAAACATTTCGTAGAATCTATTTACTAAAGACAGTATATATTTACTTACAAAAAAATTCTACTAAGAATGATAAGAAATGTTGTCATCTTCCCACAATAAACAACTAAGATTTGATAAAAACATTGTCACAATATTCAAATTTTCGTAATAAATGATGACATATGCTACAATTGATACTTTTAATCAAATTAAATATCTACAACCATTTGCAATGAATATTTTGTTATTCATATTTCCTTCTTCATCATTTTATTTTATGAGCCAAATTACGATGTTTAGTTTACTTAATTTTTAATGAACACATTTTTAAGGAAGAAAACAAATAAAAAAAAGAACAAAATAACAAAAAAACATATGTCATTGAAGTTTCTATTAGATAAAATTATAAATTTAGAAGATTAAAACCACTAATAAATTAGTACACTCTGGGTAATAAATAGAATACCATACATCACTGTGGGGCCGAAGGGTCCAAAGGTACTCATCCATATATGTATTGGGCTCGAGGCCCAAACAGAGGATAAGTGCATGTCCGAGGACAAACACGTGATGTCATAGAAGCCCACAGTTGTAGGCGAAGAAGACAGTGCTGATCATAACGGTCCAAGAAATTGCGCTGAGGACAAACCTATCTTTGATTAACCAAGGCCGAGGTACGAAAGAGTGTTTTACTGACAAAGGCAACCTTCCATACCAATATGAGAAGATAAGTACTATAGGTGAATAGGACAGAACATAATCATGTAGTATCTCCAAGGAAAGATGCTGCATCCACATTAAATGCATTGTAGCTAACTCTTTGGCCGCATTAATGTGGAGGTAATACCTGAACAGTGCGTTTCAGCCTTACAGCTACTGCATCATGACTTAGAGGATAGGCTGATGGGATAAGTATCAACACCAACCCACCGGTATACACGTGTGAAGTGGGAATGAGAAGAGAGGATGATATAAAAGGAAAAGGAAGCAACAAGAAGGGGGATCGAAAATCATAAGAAGATACACTGTAGCATTCAGAAACCAAACTTGTAACCCAATTTAAGAATAATATACAAGAACAGTGCACCNNNNGGGGGGGGGGGGAGAAAGAAACAATCAGAAAAGTCCCAAAACAGTTTAATATATAAGAATATATAGAATGTAAAGTACGTATGCATGAAAATGCATGAACATGTGATATGCAATAATAAAGACATCATGGGCTCAGCCCAATCCAATCCTTCCAGCACACATGTTTGCAACAAAGTAAACATACATCTAAAAATGCATGAAACATTGTTATAATGCAAATGAGATGTAATGCATGATGTTTCAACATAAAAAATACAAAGCCTATCCTAAAAATTTCACAATAACATCATCAATTTTGAAAAACCCCAAAATTTTCAAAAAAAATCCCAAAACTTAGGTCAAATGCATGAAATGCATGAAAAAGAAGGATTAGGACCCTTACCAAGTGAAGAACAACTTGATCTAGGCTAAAAAATCCTTAAGGATGAAGTTTGGAGTGAGAGAGAGAGGTTTTGGGAGGTGAAGAGTCTAGAGAGATCGAGAGAGATCAAGCAAAATGAGTTTCGGATTGCTCTGACCCTATATATAGAAGCTTAGTAATTCTCGACAGATCGAGAGGTGTCGAGCTTTAAAAGGGTCGACAGATGCAGCTATCGAGCAGGTGTCCAGAGGTGTCCACTATAAAAAAAAAGCTCGATGGATCGAGGAGCTATCGAGGAGACAAAACCTTTCTCGATGGATCAAGGAGCTATCGAGAAGGTATTGAGATTGCGATAAAAAGAAGCTGAAGAGCTTGATAGATAAGCTAGGTATCGAGAGGTGTCAAGGAGCTGTCGAGATTGCTTAAAAATAGTTTTTCAAGAAGGGAAAAACACAGACATGAATGCAATCAAACATGCAACTCAACCAAGGATCTAAACAACATTTTAATCTCTCAAAGACATCTCTCAACAAGAAAAATGTTAAGCACATAGATCCCAAAACACACACACACGCTAAACAAGTCTAACCAATTTTATATTTCAAAAATAAGTTAAGATAGTTTAGTGAGCATACATTAACACATGTAAACCTTGTGATGACCAAATCATATTGTACCTACACATGTATCAAAAGTAGCAAAGAATATTACATGTTGTGTGTGAAAAACATCGCAAGATTGCATAAGTGTCTACATGTTATGACGATTTGAGATATGAGAAAATCACTTTAACTCACACACATGTGTGTGAAAAATATCGCAAGATTGTATAAGTGTCTACATGTTATGACGATTTGAGATATGAGAAAATTACTTTAACTCACACACAATTATAACTGTTTGATGGGGACTATCACCTTCGAGGTACATCCTATAACTCCCACATCTCCTAGAATACACGCTTGCAATCATATATAAAGCATTTTGATTCTTTTTGCTTTTATTTTTCTTTGTATATTTTTCTTTTTAAGCAAATCATGCATGAGCATATAAGAGAGAGAAAAGAAATACCCAATGATGTTAAGCATTTGACATTGTACTTTTGCTATACCGAAGCATACAGATGTCATTTCATGATTGGCGGGCAATAGTGGTGAGATAGTTATTTATGCCTTTCTCTTAGGATTTTCTAGTCATTTCTATCAAAAAGAGTGATACGAGTGTTAAGTACAAGAGATTACTTAATCTTACTCATCACAAACACGAGCCATAAAGCTCACTTGCTTAATTGTGCATGGAGATACTCATCTAAGTTACAAAGGATACAAAGTTTAGAAAACTTTGTTTCAATGGCCATCCAAGGTACACAAGTACCAATGTATACAAACACACACTGTTTTTGTATTTTTCAAATTTTCAATATATATTTTTTTAATTTTTATATGAAAAACAAAACAAACCAAAACTGAAAAGAAAACAAACAAAAACAAATTAAACAAAGCAATGCATAAAACTAGACTGACGTAAAACAATAAAGCAAAACGCACAAGTAATGCAAAACAGAAACAACGAAGGAGAGAGAGAGAATAAGCGATGGAATCACTTGGAGCCCTTTTCCTTTCACACCTTGGAAGAACCTTTCTGTTTAGCAAACCCTTGATCTGGTGGTGAGGGGGAAGAGTTAAAACCGTTCAATTTCGAAAGGAACATGAGGGCTTTAAAAAGATCTCTAAGAGGAGCAAAAGAGGATGGAAACTGATTCTGGTCTCCCGACGCGATCATGCTATTGCTCTTTTGAGTGGCTAGCCACTTGTAGTAATTAGGTCGAGTATGTCCAGCTGCTCCACAATGATGACAGAAATGCTGCTTTTTCTGCTTAGGCTTTTGAAAGTTTCCCTTCTTAACCCTAGGATTTTTAATCTCTTTCTTATCAAGTTCAAGGGGTGCTCCTAAGATAGATTTACCATTGTCTATGTTCTCACTAGCTAATTCATTTTTAACATCATTATTCTCAATTTCAACATTATTAGTAGGAGGAATAAAAACTGTAGTACTAGTAGAAACAACACTAGGAGAAGAGAAATCATACCCTAAACCGGTTCGATCGGAAGCAGATTTCTAAAGACTGAGCATCTCATCGAGTTTAGCGCTTGAAGTCCTTTCCAGCTGAGTTTTGACTTGGAACAGTTCTGCCTCAAGCTTCTTGGTCTTCTCAATCAAGAAGTTATTCTCAAACCTCAGTGCTCCAATAGTCTGATTGGCTTCATCAAACTTTGTAGAGATTTCTTCTTGCTCCAGCTCCATATCACAAAGCTTCTTAGTGGTCAACCTATACAACTTCTCATACTTTTCTGAGACCTTGTATAACTTTGCATAGGCTGTGTGGATGTCATCTTGTTCATCCATCTTCTCAAACTTAGACTCCACCAATTCCTCTTCTTCATCCACATCTTCAACAATCCCCTTAGTTGGATTGACAGTGGCAGTGAAGGCATTCAGGATTCCATCATCCTCATTGTTGGAATCATCCTCAGGCTCGGTGTCGCTCAATGTAGCAGTAAGTTCCTTGCTTTTTCCAATGGTCTTGAGATATGTGGGGCATTCTTGTTTCATGTGACCAAAACCTTGACACCCAAAGAACTTTGGTCCTGAGGGAACAGTGTACTAACCGTCATCCCTAGCATCCTTCTTCCCTTTGTCTTGGTGCTTAGACTGAGAAGAACTCGACTGTCTACGGTCCTTGTCGAAACCCTTTGCATTGGCATTCTTCATAAACTTCTTGAATTGCCTAGTGATGTAGGACTTTATCTTAGAATCTTCATCATCAGAAAACTCATCAGTATCATTGCTCTTGGCTTTCAAAGCCATGCTCTTGCTCTTGCTTGATTTCCCTATCCTCGTCAAACCCAACTCATAGGTCTGTAGATTGCCAACCAACTCTGTCAAAGGAATTTTGTCAATGTCCTTTGATTCCTCAATCGCGATGATTTTGGCATGGAATCTTTCAGGCAGAGATCTGAGCACATTTCTTATAATCTTGGGTTCAGGAATGGTTTCCCCAAGATTAAATGCTGAGTTTACTATGTCCTTAAACTTGGCATAGAACTCATCAAATGACTCATCCTCCTCCATCTTGATTTCTTCAAAGCTTGTAGTGAGCTTCTAAAGCTTTGAATCCTTGACAGCCTTGGTTCCCTCATAGGTTGTCTGGAGAATGGTTCATGCTTCCTTAGCAGTTTTAGTGGAGGATATCTTCTTGAATTCCTCATTAGTGACTGCACTATACAAAGCATTCATTGCCCTACTGTTGAAGTTTGTCATAGGTTGTCTGGAGAATGGTCCATGCCTTCTTAGCAGTTTTAGTGGAGGATATCTTCTTGAATTCTCATTAGTGACTGCACTATACAAAGCATTCATTGCCCTACTGTTGAAGTTTGTCATAGGTTGTCTGGAGAATGGTCCATGCTTCCTTAGCAGTTTTAGTGGAGGATATCTTCTTGAATTCCTCATTAGTGACTGCACTAAACAAAGCATTCAATGCCCTACTGTTGAAGTTTGCTGCCTTGATTTTAGCATCATCCCAGTTGGCCGGTGCTTTCGTGAGCTTGGTCTAACCTATCTCCACAACTTGCCACACTTTCTCATCTAATGACTACAAGAAAGCTCTCATGCGTACTTTCCAGTATGCATAGTTAGTGCCATCAAATAAATGAGGTATAATAAGAGACTGTCCTCTATCCATGACAAACAGGGGTTAATGGATCACACAACAATATTACCCTAATTAGAGTGTGCCTGCTCTGATACCACTTGATAGGCCAAAAACGTATTGACCCTTGTGATGGATTAATTGATTAATTAGCCAAGTTTATTAATTAATCAGATTAACATGCAATATACGTGGCAGCACAAACAAATCACCAATTAAACTAAGTATGCAACGAAAATTAAATTGACACGGTGATTTGTTTACGAATGGGGAAAACCTACACGGCAAAACCCCACGGGTGATTTTAAGGTCACCACTCCTGAGAATCCACTATTATCAAAACAACCGGTTTGGTTCTAAAAATGATATTTTTTCTAGCAAAATGATTCTCAAGCATCATCTTATACACCAACTATATTGAATCATTTTCTTCTATTATGCACTAGTATTAGAAGGCAAATGACAGCCTAAACATTGAGGTTACATGCAGAAAGAAGGCACCTAACACGAATCGTAGGAGATCAAGGCTTAATTAACAATCAGAAATAAAAATTAAAAAAAAAAACTAACAATAACATTTTAAAGTGCCAATATTTTATGTTAAAGAATAAATTTAGGGACACGCTTAATTTCACAACATGTTAAAGTAGTCAATTGTGACTGATGGATACTTTGTGCTCACAATTTTTTGCATTGACTCACTACTTTTTTTTTACTACTCATAATCGACTATTTCAATAAGTGATGAAGTTGGGTGTAAAATTGAGTGTGTTTGTAATATTGTAGTATATTAAATATGTAATATAAAAACATAAAAAACAAAATAGTAGTAAGATGTAAGAACTTAAGAAGGGAGGTTAGTACCTCAATGGGCATAGTCTATTTAGGAGATCACTCAATAAGTTCTTCAAACACCATGGAACCAAAGTTTGCTAATTATTGTAGCAAGGAAAGAACAAAAAAAAAAAAAAGAAAAAAAAGGAAGAAACCATTATTCTTTGTTATAAGGTGTAACATATAATCTTATAAATAAATAAAAGGTGTAACATATAATGTGCGTTTGGATCTGCGTTTTAAGTTTAGCATTTACGTTTTTTAATTTTTTTTAATTTTTTTCAGCGTGTATGAATAGTAACACGCACTGTTCATGCACATGGATTCATTGTGCAGGAGACAAAATGCACTGCTTACGCACTGTTCATGGGTTCCACAGTACTATTCACACATTTAAAAATTATTTTGCTACAATGTTTTCAGTTTCAGCAAAATAAGTTGTATCCAAACGGACCCATAATATGACTACGGCAAGTCATGGGCAGGAAAGCAAAAGCTACTTCTTATGTTCACACGTTAAAAGACAGTCACTGTACAAAGTACCCACGTGGGTTATAAGAGAGAGCTTGTTTGAAGGAAGATGTTGGTCACCATCTTCTTACTTTGTAGTGAACGATGTTTTAACATCATGAAAAGGACTCATTAGCTTACTTTATATCTGTATAACAATTTTGACCCATGTCCCATTCTCCCCTATTTTACAATTTTCATTAAGTGTAAAGCAATAATAACTCTTTGGCTCTCTTTACTTTTTCTCCCCTTTTAGTTTCCATCAAGAAAATCTGCCTCCTAAAGAAAGGTCACTAAGCATTCACCTTATGTTTGGCTATGTAAAAAAGAGGTCACTAAGGCCTTGTTTGGATGTTTTTTTTTTCATCACTCAATTTCCGTCATTCATCACTTATCACTTAAAATACCCTACTCGTTTGGCACCATCACACACTTGTCATCACTCAATATTTTTCACACTGTTTGTGGCCCATACCTGTCACTCGATGTATTTTTTTTTTTTTAGTACTCAAACTCACCGAACCCAGTGAAAAAAAAAAAAAAAAAAAAACCCAGAAACCGCATGCAGTGAAGGAAGAAGAAGAAGCCACCTAGTGTGAAAGGAAAAAGAAAAAAAAAAGAAGATGAAGAAATGCACGCACTGAACCTAGTGAAGAAAGAAAGAAAAAAAAAGATGGTCAAAAGTTGTGGCTGAGTCTGACAGTGGGTCCCTCCATGTAGTGTTATTTACGAAAATGCCATTGAAAACAGAGTTATGGAAACTGAAAACAGCTAACGTGTGTTTTCAGTTTCCATAACTCATAACTCAAAAATCAGATAATTGAGTAAGGAAAACAGAGTTATGGTGGTGCCAAACGGACTTCTAGCTATGGGTCCCACCATTTTTGAGTTATGAGTTATGGAAACAGAGATATGAGTTATGGAAATTGATGAACAAACACCTTTAAGGATTCACCTTATGTTTGGCTATGTAAAAAATAAATAAATAAAGTGTTGCAAGTGTAGTGGTCTTAAGCGGAGGCCGCTTCAAGAAATTTTTTTTTGAGTGGTCATTAATGAATTTAATTATTAAAAAAATATAATAAAAGGATAATTTCATATATTGAAAGGAAAAAAAAAACGCAAATACATAAAATTTTACAATTTCCTTCTATGAGTTTTCATATTTTGAAATTATTGCATTAGTTTTATTTTCAATGCTACAAACTACATCTCCTTCAAATTTTAGCTAATTTTTTTTTTTAAGGTTTTTTCTTTTTGTTTGAAAGGACCTAATATATTATTAAGATGACCAAAGTTTAATTTTGTTGGACCTAAAAAAATTTAGGGTGGTCACAACTTTTTTTAAGGATAGACAACTCATAAATTAAAAAAAAAAAAAAATATATATATATATATATATTATAACAACTCATAAATTTAAAAAAAAAATATATATATATATATATATATAATTATTACTTTTCCAAGTCAGGGTGATCTTGAGATCACCTTACCTTCAACGTGGAGCCATCCTTGGTCTTTAGGAACCTTTCATAACTGATTCATAGTTGTTTTTGGTATTGAATATTTAAAATGAATAAATTTGAAGAACAATTGTTAATGTAAATTATTTGATATAAATTTAATCACACATTATGATAAGAGTTTGGAGATTTTGTTATTTTTAATACAAAAAATCATTTGAGATATTATAAATTTGAAATGACATCTAACATATGGTCATTTTTGTTGGGTGCATCATAGCACCGTGATTCTAGCCACACTTAATAAAACACCTCATTAAAGAGGTGGTTGGACAAGCCACAAAAGTCAGCCTATTTTCTTCTTGGGCAATGACTTAGGCGTGTTGGACACGTTGAGGAGAAAAAGAAGAAAAGAAATGGAGAAAGTATACCATGTTCGGTATACTAACTCAACATTTGTTTTGAAATTTTCTACCCAATAAACAAGTGACACCTACTTTAAAAAATTACATCAGACTACTCCACTAATCCAAACAAAAGACTATCTTTACCCTGAAATTTTTTCAAAAGCTCGCCCTATGACTCCTCTCTTTCTCATTCTTTGCCTTTTGGAATCTAATTCCCAAATCAACTTTACTCTTCTTTAGTTCTTCTCTACCTCTCTCAGCTATCTTTTTTTTTTTTTTTTTTTTTTTTTTTTTTTTTTTTTTTTCTCTCTCTCTCTCTCTCTCACCCAAACTCCATTCTACCTGCAACTAAAGCTTCCATTTCGCCGCACCGCTCTCCCCAACCTCCAGTTATGACCACACAAACTACAGCAATTACCTCCAGTTCCGACCACCACAAAGCATCGTCCCTACCTGCGGTTCCGACCACCTCTAGGTATTCTCTCGTTGTGGTAATTTTCTCATTTTTTTTTCTTTTAAAAAATATCCATATACACTGATAGCCCTCATCTCTACCTCCAAAATGTATTCAAGCATATAGATGAAGAAAATAGCAATTTGTGGGTAGGTTCGGATCAGGCCAAAAATTTGAAGTTACTATGCTTATCTATTATTTTTACCCATTATATTTATATGAGTGTGTAGTCTAGATTTGTAACGTAAAGATCCTTTTATGGTATTGGAGAATTAGAAGACTTAAAGTTACAAAGAAATAATATAATCTGGAATTCTAAGCACAAATTACATTTGTGTTTACTATAAATTTTTTGTTAATTTTGTTTCCATTATCAGTTATGTTAATAAAATATTTTTATTTTCTGTTATTTATTTATTTGGTTTTTGAAAATTCAAGGAGCGGACTATCAACCTAATGTGGTTTTAGGCTTAGTTGAGTTGTGGTACAAAAGAAAATGCTAGACTAGTAATGGATTTTTCAGAAAATGCTGTTGATACAGTTGGTGACAATGAAAAAAGTGAAAATCATAAAATATAAGGGTAAATACTATGAAATTAAACTTGGAATGCTAGTGAGTTCCCAAGGAGAAGCATATAACCTTTATAATAAGCATGCTTTAAACAAGGGTTTGGCATTCGAAAAGGGGAGATGGTGGATCAAAATTAGATTATGACTGTTTTGAGAATGCTATTTTTTATACCACTTATTGAACTAATAAGTATCACTTAATATGTGCAATATTTGTAGGAATCAACTGTCATTGGAACGATGTTTTAATTGGTTGTGCCTTGTTAAGAGCATCAACAGTGGAAAGGGAGAATGCCAAATCTAAGGGTATTTTAGCATTCAAGCCCAAAATGCTCACTCCATTAGAACTTGTAAAATGTAATTATTGCAAAAAAAAAAAAAAAAAAAAAAACAATTGTGCTACAGTGTGATTCTACATTCTAAAGGTAGAATCGCTCTGTAGCTTAATTGTAAAACCAAATATTAATATTTTATTATATTTACTATTTGCTTTATCAAAGCCTCACTCTCTCACCGACACTCTTATCTCGTCTTTTTTTTTCCTTTCTTATTTTTCAATTCTAATTCTCTCATTCAATCCTTCTCCCTCTCTCGTCCCTGTCTTCCCTTTCTTTTCTTTTCTTTTTCTTTTTTTTTTCCTCTATTTTCCCTTGAATCAAGCCTCCGTGGGTCTCATATTTGGTGGAGCTCATGGTTTAATGTGGCAGATCGGGGTGCTGCTGTTGTCGTGGATCAGGGTGGTGCCGTGCTCGCCGTGACTAAGCTGCTGTGGGTCTCATGGGTTGGTGGAGCTCATGGGTTTGATGTAGGGGCAGATGTGGCAGATCAAGGTGGTGTTGAGGTGGTGTATCAGTGGGTGGTGGATTGATTTGGGTTTGCTGGGTTTGCTGTTAAGATTTGCTGGTGGATTGATTTGGGGTTTCCTGATACTGTTAAGATTTTACTGGGTTTGCTGGGTATGTTTAATGGATTTGCTGGATATGTTTGCTGGGTATGTTTAATGGATTTACTGGGTATGTTTTATTGGGTAGATATGAAGATGGAAGATGGAAGGAGAAGGAGAAGAAGGTGAAAAGCAAAGGAATGGAGGAGTCAGGAAGATACATACCCGTAAAAAAATTCTATTGGGTAAATATATTATTTTAATAAGTATAATAGGAAAATAAAAGTTGGGATTTTAAGTATGTTGTAAAATGGTATAATATAATTGATAAAGTAGTTTTTTGAGATGATAAAATAGAATGAGATAACATTTCTTATTGTGGATGCTCTAACAGATGAGACTATTAAGAAGAAGTGGAAAAGATCAGAAGTGTAAAATATGCAACTAGTTCACTAGCTCCGCAAACTAGTTCTATGGTATATGGTATGTGTTGGAAATTTAGACCCCTTAAACCAACCAGATTGCGTAGCCTAGTTAATTAGCCAAGTTGTTACTTAGTCAAATTAAGCAATTCTAGGTTAAAACAATCAAACAATCATATCAAGAATATATAGCAGCGGAAAAGTAAATAACACAAGATATGATCACCTAGGAAAACCAAATCGGTAAAAAATCTGGAGAGGATTTTACCCACCTATCCTCAAGGCAAACCTGAATCCACTATGAAAGAATCGAAGTTCATACAAAAGGACTACAAGCTCCCCGCTCGACTTCCTAATACTACCCACCAGTAGAACTTACTGATACGATCACGTGCAAGCTCCGAATCCACGGACTCCTTCTTTCTTGGACTCTTCAATCAAGTACAAGCACCCCCGCTTGATATTCTTTAAACTTCAATGAATCTGCAACTGAATGATTATCAAGATGTTGATAACCCTAAGTTTATGTGAAGGAAAGCTCCTCAAAGATCTCACAAGAGATTCACATAAACAGCAATATGAGCAACAAAGATCTTAGAGAGGTTTGGGTACAAAACCCTAAAAATAAAAGGAGGCACAAGAGGCACTCTAATCTCTCCCTCAAAAGTCTCAAAAACGTGTGAAAGTTCAATAAGGGTATACAACACCTTTGAACGTTTAGACCCCAAATAACACAAATACCAATTCAAGCTTTATATCAAACAATTTATGTGCGGAATATGATAACAAGCTTATAACAGAATTGATAGAACAATCTAAGCCAAATATAAACACATCCACAACAGTAAATATAAGGCAAATGTAAAGGGAAAGAAGATGCAAACACACGGACAACACACGATGTGTTATCAAAGAGGAAACAGAAGTTCTCGGCGTAAAACCTCTCCGCCGCCCTCCAAGCGGTCAAATAATCCACTAAAGAATGTAGTTGGGATACATGAACAGCAGAAGACCCTCCAAGCCTAATCTACCCAAGTACCTAAGCCCTCCAAGCTTCTTGCTCCAACGAGGTTACGCCGAACCTATTTCTTCTCTAGCTTCCCGGATTCCGCTACTTGACCATAGCATCAACCAATGTATATTGGTTCCTTTCCAAACTGCTTCCCAAAGCACCAAATGGACCTTCTCACAGACGTGGGTGTGGTGAGACAAGGGTTTGGTAAATGACCTCTCAAGGGTATGACAATGGAGAGGAAGAGAGTAGAGGAATTTGTAGAGTCTCTTTAGATGAAGATTGGGGATGAATCAATCTTGTATTTCTCTAGGGTTTTCTCTCACAAAATTCTCTCTGGAAGCTCTCTCAATATGATGGGTATAAGGGTGTATATATAGTAGGGTGAGAAGGGAATGCAAAACGTCAGTTTTTGCCAAACAGGGCAAGTTGGCGACTTGATCTCGCGGCTTGGCCAAGTCGCGAAATCAAGTCGCGACGTAACGGCCTGGCCAGACTGGAACTTTTGTCCTGTAGCGTGACAGCTGGCGCGACCCTTCAGCTTCCCAGTGTGCCTCTCACGTGACTGCCTTTCGCGGCTTGCCAGTCGCGAACCACCCGCGAGTCCTAGTCGCGAGACTCTGTTTTTCTTGCACACTCTTGAGCTTTTCTTCACATCTTCTCACACACTACCCTTACAATTTTCCCACCTAAATACAGGGTTACTAAGTGCTAAATTACAAGCAAATTGGTCACGGAATAAAGCCAATTAGATGGTTGATTAAATTCAACCTTACAATCTCCCCCTTTGGCTATTCCGTGACAAAACCCTACAACAGACTCTAGACTTAAACGTGAGTTGGGAACAGTTGGAAAACTCACTCACACCTAACTCTAGATTCTGAAAAGCTCTTGAACATATGAATAAGTAACTCCTGAAACACAATAACATAGCAATATCATTGTACGCAGAAAACTTAATATGCATATGGAGCAAAATAAGCATGATCAAGCAAAAATGAACATAGGCATAAAAGCAATAATTCATGGCAAGATCAACACCAGTAGTCACTTAAGCAAAAGTGATTACTATGTTCATTCACACAAGGAATGAACATCCGGACATGCAAAAATGATAAACTCAATTGAAGAGAATCATTTGCAAGTCCAACACTCAACCAATGCATACAAACATATATGCATCTAGGAACAATCCTACAAGGGCACAAGAGTGTTGTACTTAGGGTAATGCAAAGCATTAACAAGTACCAAAACACAAAGCACAAAGGCTGCATAAGCAAAGTTTTTGCAAATACATGGCACAAACCATACAAGCCTACAATCATGCAAAAGTGCTAGAAACAACCCTCAAAGCTTACAAAAGCAACAATGGGTACAAAAGACAAACAAACAATGCTAAAAGCTGAATAACATCATACTATATAAGTGCTGAAATAAACAACTACTACCAATAATTCACATATTGAGAGTTTTAAAACAAACTTAAACCAGTGTATAAAGCAAAAAGACTTTTTCAACAAAAATATTTAAACTCCCCCTTTCAATTCCAAAATGCACAATGTACAAACTCCCCCTTTCAGTATGCACCCTTCTTTTTAGTCTTCAGCTTCATTTCCCCTTGCTATGCTTCAATTATCTCCCCCTTTTTGGCACGAATAGCTAAAGGCTGTCTTCCAACTTCTGTTGTATGTTATCTAACTGTAACTCAATGGTTCCGAGACGCATTTGAGTTTGATTATGAAAGGAGTTGAGAAGTCGTTCTAAGTCCGAAATCCGATGTAGCACGGTTTCAGTGAAATAACTTTGTTTTGGCATTTGGAAACCAGGTGGAATAGACGGAGTGCCGGTTGATTGTGCAGGAGGAACTGTAGTAGGAGCAGATGGGGATGCCTGTGTGGATGGCTCAGTCTTAGGTTTCTTGGAAGAGTGGCTCTGGCTTGCTTGGAGAGAGTAGTGGGATATTGGTCGGGAACGAGTCAATACTCTCTCATTTGATGAAGGGCTAATACCTTTACTAAGAACAATCTTCATGACTAGACTGCAGAAGGGAAGAATTGTTCGTGTTGCTGAACGGGCCGATGTTTTCCCGATGATATGGAATATATGAGCACAGATGTCTATTGGGGCACCAGAAATAAGATCACACAGAAACTTAGCCCTTCCTAGGTTGATGAAGGTAGTGTTTGACAGTGGATAGAGATTGGAGAACATGATTAGCTTCAAGGTTGTCAATTCTGGAGAAAATAAGGCAGTGCTTATAGATGATCCTGTGCTTCCCACTTCATGTTCAGTTCCCAGAACATGAAGGATGTCTTGTGCATGAAGTTCGCGATCATCGTATGGAGTTCGATCCACATCTTTTGGTCTGGTTATGTGAAGAATCTTAGCAATGGAGTCTGGATTTATGGAAAATTCTGTTCCTCGAACCCAGCATTTTAACTCGACTCCTGTGTATCTGGCATTTGAAAAGAATTCCTTGACCAAATCTTCAGTTGGATCCTCAAACTTGCCAAATAAGTCAGTCCAATCTCTTCCTTCAAATATCTTAGGGATAAATGTTGCCTCTAGAGTATCAAACTTGACCACTCTTTCCACAATGGGAGTGGACTCTTTGAAGATATCGGTGTAGGTCTTTGAGTCAGTAGGAGTCCTGAACCTTTGAAATGTAGATTCTTCGGATGACTTATACGATAAACGAGTCCGTTTAGCAACCGGGGTTGGCGGATCATCAGTGACAATGCCTTTGCCTCTGGATGAACAACGAGATATCTGCAACAATGTTGACATACAGAAAAGAACCAAAATGCAATAGCACAGGAAGCAAACATCAGATTGCTTATTGTCAGGAAAGAAAAGACCAGATTTTTCACAAAAGCACAATAACAACACATTAACTAGACTAACCACAACTCGGAACACCAAATATCATGAGTGGCAGAACATTTCAGAACAGATACTCACAATATTACACATGACAAAATGCCAAAAACATAATATGAGGAATGCACCACATTCTAGAACCACATCATATAACACCGTCTTTCAATAGACAAACTCATGAACAAAAAAAATCACAGAGAACCACAGTATGGGCAAGATAAAACCATCAAAACACACAACATACAAACCCATAGACACATGTTCAAACCCATTACAACTCAACACAACAGGGACACTATTCACACCAAAAAGATACTTGAACCAAGTACAATGAAGGAAGATAGAAAGAATCCATACCTTTCTTTTGCTGTTTGATGAAGACATGATGTAAAAATGGATACTTTTTCAGTGAGAAACGGAGTGTTTGAAAGAAAAATGGGGAAGACAGTGAACAGTCATAAAACTTCGAGGGAAAAACTAAAAAACGATTTTAAAAACTGTCTTTAAAACGCAAAACATGCGTTTTTCGCGACTTATCCAAGTCGCCAGTAAGTCGCCAGATCAAGCCGCGAAACACTGTGAAGGAAAGATTCTAGAAAAATCTTCTAAGTGTTTTTCGCGACTGGAAGGTTTAGTCGCGAAGGAGTCGCGAGCTGAGCCGCGAAAATCACTGAGTAACCCTCGCGATTGGACCTTCCACCCGCGAACAAGCCGCCAAAATGAGCCGCGAAAAGAGCAAAACACAAATTTTTCAAAAATTTTCTAAGTATTTTTCGCGACTAGAGTAGTAACTCGCCAGTAAGTCGCGAAAATCTCTGACTGAGCTCGCGACTGGGGCTTGCGACTGTGCTGACCCGCGACTTAGTCGCCAAAACAGGGTACCACTGTTTTTGAGAAAATTTCACAATTTTGGAAAAACAAAGTACTTTCCAAAAACAAAACAAAAATACTCAAAAATCTTTTTGTGTTTGTCCACTAAGATTGAGCATGTGAAAACACATTTAAACAAGTACAATCACACAAATGAATATGGCATTCGTTGAACATAGACTTGTGTGATGTGTGTGGATATCAAAAATGAGATAGTTCTTAGTCCAATGTGAAGCTTCAATGATCAATTCAATCAAGGCATACACAACTAGCACTAGATAATGTGACCTATCTCAATTATAGAAACATGCATATATGACCTCCCACAAGTACTTGATACCAATACTTTGAAGCTTTTCATTTGGCTCCATATTCAACATATTGTTTGCAACATTTGAGCAAAGAGAATCTCATTGTGAGATAGATGCCTGAAATTTTTGATATTTCAATTGATGAGTTAGCCTTTGGCTTTTTGAGCATCACACATTTTATTTTGGTCGCTTTCCCTTTTTCCTAGTCAAATACTAGTTTGTGCGACAGGCTTTTGCAGCTCTATATCTCTTTTCATTTGGAGATTTACATTTAGAGAGCTCTTTTAAAGCAAAAAAAATAAAAAGTGGGAAGATATATAGGCATGAGTCTATGCATGTCTCAAGATCAACAAAACCATTCACTAATCATTCATGACAAGGTTGAAGATCTATTTACAACAATCACATAGATTTCAGAATTTCTTTCACAATGATATGAGTGCATGATAGACAAGCTATGCTCGTTAAATGCACAAAGCCATAAGTACAAAGGTACAGGGCAAAACATGCTTGGAGACAAAACTCAACAAAGTGATCAAACTTTTTGGATTTTCAACTTTTTATGTGTTTTTGGATTTTTGACACAAAAACAATAGAAGAAAGATTTAAAAAAAACTTAAACACAAACAAACCACAAATTAAACAAATGCTCAAAAACACAAAGCAACTAACCAATCTTATCCACAAATCATAGGAAGAATTGATGCATGGACACGTTATGATGCTTATGCATGAGTACCCTTTGTCACCCACACGTCACATGCGTTTGGGGTGATATCCTTGATGGATCGGGTACGAGAGTTAGGACTTTCAAACCTCCTGTTGAAGCTCTCCAAGCAGGTGGTGAAGGCGCCAATCATTTTCATCACGTCCGTCATTCCGGGATCATGGTTTTGGCTCCTTGATTGCTCACCACCCCAAGACCTCAAGACATTTCTTCTTCCTCGTGACCGAGATACACTCGCATTGTTGTCTGCTCTTAGCTTTTGACAGTTGGGTCTAGTGTGTCCTTGCAGTCCGCAATAGTGACAAATATAGTTTATTCTAGGACCCTGCT
Source organism: Quercus suber (assembly GCF_002906115.3). Taxonomy (NCBI): domain Eukaryota; kingdom Viridiplantae; phylum Streptophyta; class Magnoliopsida; order Fagales; family Fagaceae; genus Quercus; species Quercus suber. The sequence continues at coordinate 254,423 of NW_027069962.1, read as the reverse complement.
GCTGTCTTGGAAGAGATCTTCCTCTAGCTCCAAATCTGACTTCAGATTGATTTCGGGACTTGTTGAATTCCCGTTGATTTGCCACATTCTGTTTCTTCTTGACCTCAACTTTCTCTGGAGTAGGCTTATCAACAGCCGTCTCATTGGTTTTTACAAACTTTACTTCCTTGGTGACTTTGGCTGATGAGCTGCTCCCTCCGGTATATCCCAACCCGGACTTGTCTGAGGCATGTTTTTGGGATGAAATAACATCATCTAGCTTCCTGGAGGAGATCCTATCTACCTTGGCATGAGATTGTACTACCTCTTGCTCAAGGAATCTCACTTTAGTGTAAGCTTCTGATAGCTCACCATTAAGTGTTTCAATTTCACATTTTGCCTCCTTATATCGTGCCAGGAGACTTTTGTAATCTTCCTCAGCTCTCTTCATCTTCTTGATGGCTGCATTAGCCACTTTAGCATATTCACCGGTCTTCTCAAGGAGCGAGTTGTAAGTCTCTTGCAATCCCACCGTTTCTCCAACTTCCTCATCTTCAGACTCTTCGACTATTCCCATAGACTCCAAATCAGAATGTTCCCCAAGCTCTTTTACAAGTGTACCCAACTCATCCAAAGTCTCCACATGTGCAATGGTCATGAAAGCGGAGTAATTTCCTTCTCTGTCACAGCCATCTTCAGAGTCAGAATTTGATGAATCAGCATCACTCAAAGTTGTGGCATAGACCTTTCCTTTTGTTTTCAAATAATTGGGACATTCCTTTTTGAAGTGTCCATGTCCATTACACTCGAAACACACAATGTCCGAGGAAGATTGAGACTCCTTCCCTTCTTTCCTCGTAAACTCTTTCCTATCACCTCTTGAAGATGAAAATTTCCTATCATTGAATGGTTTTCCACTGTTCTTCATCTTCAGGAATTTTCGGAAGTTTTTCGCCAGATATGCTACTTCCTTCTCCACTCCATCTTCTTCTGAAATATCATGAGATGCTACTCTCTTATCAATTGTTTTAAGAGCAAGTGATTTGCTCTTCTTCTGTGAGGGCAGGGACAACTCATATGTCTGCAGAGAACCGACCAGCTCCTGAACCTTGATTTCATCAAGATCTTTGCTCTCTTCAATGGCTGTAACTTTAGCACGAAAACTTTCTAGTAGTGACCGAAGGATCTTCCTTACAATCTTTGAGTCCTCCGTCTTTTCTCCCAAGTTAAATTTACCAACAACCACTTCATTCAGTTTGCTATAAAATGAATCAAATGACTCTTCATCACTCATTTTTAACTCCTCAAAGCGAGTGGTCAGCATTTGAAGTTTTGTGTCCTTCACTTTCTTAGTTCCCTCATAGGTTGTCTCCAGAATTTCCCATGCTTCCTTAGCAATGGAGATGTGAGAAATCCGGTGGAATTCTTCAGAAGAAACACCGCAGAAGATAGCATTCAATGCCTTGCTATTTGCATTTGCTGCTGTAAGAGCATCCTTATCCCAATTTGCCTTAGGAGCCTCCGGTTTAGTCCAACCTATATCAACTGCATCCCACACAATCTCATCCATAGAACACAAAAACGCCCTCATTTGGACTTTCCAAAATGCATAATTATTACTATCAAAAAATGGTGGAACATTGAGAGATTGAGACCTATCCATCTCACCAAGGGGTCAAGGATCACACTCAAGTATTAAAACCACAACAAGTGCACCTGCTCTGATACCAATTGAAAGTTCAATAAGGGTATACAACACCTTTGAACGTTTAGACCCCAAATAACATAAATACCAATTCAAGCTTTATATCAAACAATTTATGTGCAGAATATGATAACAAGCTTATAACAGAATTGATAGAACAATCTAAGCCAAATATAAACACATCCACAGCAGTAAATATAAGGCAAATGTAAAGGGAAAGAAGATGCAAACACACGGACAACACACGATGTGTTATCGAAGAGGAAATCGAAGTCCTCGGCGTAAAACCTCTCCGCCGCCCTCCAAGCGGTCAAATAATCCACTAAAGAATGTAGTTGGGATACATGAACAACAGAAGACCCTTCAAGCCTAATCTACCCAAGTACCTAAGCCCTCCAAGCTTCTTGCTCCAACGAGGTTACGACGAACCTATTTCTTCTCTAACTTCCCAGATTCCGCTACTTGACCATAGCATCAACCAATGTATATTGGTTCCTTTCCAAACTGCTTCCCAAAGCACTAAATGGACCTTCTCACAGACGTGGGTGTGGTGAGACAAGGGTTTGGTAAATGACTTCTCAAGGGTATGACAATGGAGAGAAAGAGAGTAGAGGAATTTGTAGAGTCTCTTTAGATGAAGATTGGGGATGAATCAGTCTTGTATTTCTCTAGGGTTTTCTCTCACAAAATTCTCTCTGGAAGCTCTCTCAAAATGATGGGTATAAGGGTATATATATAGTAGGGTGAGAAGGGAATGCAAAACGTCAGTTTTTGCCAAACAGGGCAAGTTGGCGACTTGAACTCGCGGCTTGGCCAAGTTGCGAAATCAAGTCGCGACGTAACGGCCTGGCCAGACTGGAACTTTTGTCCTGTAGCGTGACAGCTGGCGTGACCCTTCAGCTTTCCAGTGTGCCTCTCACGTGACTGCATTTCGCGGCTTGCCAGTCGCGAGCCACCCGCAAGTCCTAGTCGCGAGACTCTGTTTTTCTTGCACACTCTTGAGCTTTTCTTCACATCTTCTCACACACTACCCTTACAATTTTTCCACCTAAATACAGGGTTACTAAGTGCTAAATTACAAGCAAATTGGTCACGGAATAAAGCCAATTAGATGGTTGATTAAATTCAACCTTACAACGTGGCTTAGGGTTTCCTTTATATAGTGGGAGAATTAGATCTGAAACCCTAATCCTTAATGGGCTTAAGTTGCTGTTTGGGCCGACTTAAAATTCTGCAGATACGATTTTCGATCGATCGAGCTTGTTCTTCGATCGATCGAACCAGGCAGAATACGAAGTCTTTTTTCTGCAGCTTGTATGTTCTTGAATCTTGACTTGAATCACCTTGAGCATTGTCTAATAAAACCTATAGACTCTAAGATCTATATCTAGACAAGTTTGTGTTCACGATTTGCCAATTGTTCTAAACATTTAGAACCTAACAGTATGTTCAAAATTACTATTTTAGTCTCTCTTTTTTTCATAGCTTTGCTTGTTAAGTTAAACCATTTTTTACTATTTCCTCTTTTACTTAGGAGATATTCAATCATCATTATTTTCCCCGGAGTTATCTATTGCTTATCCCATGTTTAGTTATACATGAATGCTTCAAGAAAGTACCTTAATGTCACGTACAATATGTTACTTTATAAACTTTTTACATTAGGAAGAAAAAAAAAAAAAAAAAAAAGAAGAAGGCCCTTTAACAAATAATTTTTTTTTTCCAGGGCCCTACCACAAGATTCTAAAGAATAATGGAGAACGTTTTTGGACAGTTTTTTGGGATAGCAAACTGCATAGATATATGCACAACTAGTGGACAATATTTTTGGGCAACATATTTGACTTGGACAGTTTTTTAGATGGAATATCTAACAATTTGGACAATTGATACCTTTTGTAACAACTCTTTTGGATACATTTTGTAACTAATGTGGCTAAACAAAAATGTTAGATTCTATATGAAAATGATGAATATTTTTGAATGTAATGGTAAAGTTCATTTCTATACTTGCATCTTTGAATAAGACAATTGTAGATGAAGGTCGTAAAATTCATTAAGGGAGAGGCTGATAATTTTGGAGGGTGATTACAGTTCCTCCCATCTAGACAATTTGCAAATAGTCTTGGAGATGACTTCGGAGTTCTCATTTTCTTTTGCTTAAAATTAACCTTACAAAGGACTTTTGTTCAATATGATCAAAATTTAATTGTATTAAGATGAACTAAATACATTGATGTACCCTCTAATTTGTGTTGCCAAAATGTTTATCCATTCAATCTTCAATTTTTCTCAAATCCAACAATTATAATCAATTTACAAAACAATTTAATACATCAAATTTGAATTTGAGCTTTATGAGTAAATTGTTGTGCAATCATAAAATTCTGCTTAAAACTAGATCAGTCTTTACTTCAGAATTTTTTTTCACCTTTGGGCGAGGTCCACCTCTATATATAATGATGAAAACTCAAGCATTCTTTATTGTATCCTAATTGGCTTGAAGATAATATTTGCAATTACAAACTTGAAAACAATATCTCAGCGAAAAACAAAGTTGAAAACAATATAATTGTCCGCTATTCATATATGAAAGTTGTATGACAAACATGAAATGAAACAATCTACTTATAAGACTTTTTTCTTAAATTATGGCTCTCAAAAGTCAAGACAACTTGCGATCATACAATTGCCTAAGTAGAAGACCTCAAATGTCTTCTTTTTCTCAACATTCATAAATATAGATAGTGAGACAATTTGCAAATCACATCTTCCATCAATAACCCAACATAAGCTACTTGATATTCTCTTTCAATGTTTTACAACATTTGAGCTCCAGCCTTGGAGATTTATCTGTGCAAAAAAGAAAAAAAAAAAGAAAAAGAAAAAAAGAAGGCACTCACATAAGAATAAGAAATTAAAGTACCTAGCACAATCATAGGCATTAAACAGTACTAGTAATTGCAGAGTAAAATACAAAACTATATGAATAGCTTTGCCACTACAAATTTCCAACAAATCTGATGGTATCAAAAACAAATTCAAAGAAAGAAAACAGAATTTCATTCACTCATTTTGGAAATAATTAAACCCCAAACTTTTACTAAATGAAATGTATAAATTTAATAAAACGAAAATGATATCCACCAATGAAAAAGTCATGAAAGAAAATGGTAATAGCTGTGTAGTAAGTATCACCAGCAACAATGACATTGAAGACACAATTAAGAACATCAAACGTGCTAATAAGCACGTTATGTGTTATATCATACCTTTACGGCTTTACCAACAGTAAACTAAGACAAACTTTTACTAAATGAAATGTATAAATTTAATAAAACGAAAATGATATCCACCAATGAAAAAGTCATGAAAGAAAATGGTAATAGCTGTGTAGTAAGTATCACCAGCAACAATGACATTGAAGACACAATTAAGAACATCAAACGTGCTAATAAGCACGTTATGTGTTATATCATACCTTTACGGCTTTACCAACAGTAAACTAAGACAAACTTTTACTAAATGAAATGTATAAATTTAATAAAACGAAAATGATATCCACCAATGAAAAAGTCATGAAAGAAAATGGTAATAGCTGTGTAGTAAGTATCACCAGCAACAATAACATTGAAGACACAATTAAGAACGTCAAACGTGCTAATAAGCACGTTATGTGTTATATCATACCTTTACGGCTTTACCAACAGTAAACTAGACAAAGTATTGTACCTGTCAAAGAATATGACTAATTCCTCTTATCAAAATTATCCATTGACTGCCTACCTTCTCCTACAATGAGCTCTCTGCATACAAAACTTCCTTGCAACCACCTTTTCTTTTGTACCACAACTCTATTTAGCCTAACACCACGTTAGGTTGATAGTCCGCTCCTTGAATTTTCAAAAACCAAATAAATAAACAACAGAAAATAAAAATATTTTATTAACATAATTGATAATGGAAACAAAATTAACAGAAAATTTATAGTAAAAACAAATGTAATTTGTACTTAGAATTCCAGATTATATTATTTCTTTGTAACTTTAAGTCTTCTAATTCTCCAATACCATAAAAGGATCTTTATGTTACAAATCTAGACTACACACTCATATAAATATAATGGGTAAAAATAATAGATAAGCATAGTAACTTCAAATTTTTGGCCTGATCCGAACTTACCCACAAATTGCTATTTTCTTCATCTATACGCTTGAATACATTTTGGAGGTAGGGCTGAGGGCTATCAGTGTATATGGATATTTTTAAAAAGAAAAAGAAAAAAAATATGAGAAAATTACCACAAAGAGAGAATACCTAGAGGTGGTCGGCGGAACCACAGGTAGGGGGTGCTTTGTGGTGGTCAGAACTGGAGGTAATTGCTGTAGTTTGTGGTGGTCACTGGTCATAACTGGAGATTGGGGAGAGCGGTGCAGCAAGGAAACAGAAGTTGTAGTTGCAGGTAGAATGGAGTTTGGGTGAGAGAGAGAGAGAGAGAGAGAGAGAGAGAGAGAGATAGAGAAGAACTAAAGAAGAGTAAAGTTGATTAGGGAATTAGATTCCAAAAAGCGGAAGAAGGGGAAAGAGAGGAGTCATAGGGTGGGGTTTCGAAAAAATTTCAGGGTCAAGATGGTCTTTTTGTTTGGATTAGTGGGGTAGTCTGATGTGATTTTCTGAAACAGGTGCCACTTGTTTATTAGGTAGAAAACACCAAAACAGATACTGAGTTAGTATTACCGAAGCATGATATACTTTCTCAAAGAAATGGGTTGATGCATTAAGGCTATTCGACATTTAGGGGAGGAGAAATTATAAGGTCCATATGGTGGACAAGTGACGTGGTCCACTATTCTACTTAGGCTCCACTTGGGAGTTCACAAGGGAATAGAATGGAATGGAATGGAATGAGATAATCATAAGGGAATGGAAAGGAATGGAATGGAATGAAATGTATTTAAGTAAGGGAAATGAATGGAAAAGAATGGAATAGAATGGAATTAAGTAACCTTGATTGGATGTTTTAAAATAAAGGAATGGAAAAGAATGAAAAGGAATGGAATGTAAGTAATCCTGTTTGGGAGCAACATGGAGGGAATGGAATGGAATCATTTTATGACAATATTACTTTTAGACCCTTATTTTAAAATAAAGGGTTTAATATATAGGGGTATTTTGGGATTTTTAGTAAAAAAATTATTAAATCTAATTCCATTCCCTCTCATTCCTCCAAATTTCGGGGGGAATGAAAATTTGAGGTTTTAAGGGAATAGAGAGGAATGAGTGTTCCCTCCTACCCATTTCATTCCCTCCCACTTAAACTCCCAAATAAGGGAATGAACTTTCCATTCTCTCTATTAAAACTCCCAAACAAGAGAAGGGAAGAATATTCTAAAATTATTCTTTTTATTCCTTTCCATTCCATTCCATTCCCTCTTCCCAAGCGAAGCCTAAGGCTCAAACCTATTTAAAATTGCTGAGTTAAAATTTTTTTTTAAACAAAAACTGATTACTGACTCAGCAATTTTAAACAAGTAGAGCCTTTTAGTAGAATGGTGGACAAGTGACTTGGTCCACTAAAGGACTGTATAATTTCTCTTAGGGGAGAGCTTTAGAGTCATCAGCTTCGCCTACTGCCTTGTCAGGGTCGTCAGCTTTGCCTACGACCTCGTTAGGGTCGTCAGCTTTAGGGTCGTTAGCTTTGCCTACTCTCTCGTCAGGGTCATCAGCTTTACCTACAACCTCGTTAGGGTCGTCAGCTTTAGGGTCGTCAGCTTTGCCTACTTTCTTCATCAGGGTCATCAGCTTTGCCTACGACCTCGTCAGGGTCGTCAGTTTTAGGGTCATTAGCTTTGCCTACTCCCTCGTCAGGGTTGTCAGCTTTGCCTATGACCTCGTTAGGGTCGTTAGCTTCACCTGCACCCTTCAGCTTTATTAGCGTCAGCTACCTATCTTCATTGCCTAAGGTTTGATCAAGTCAAGAATACATTGGAGCCGTCAACTTTAGAGTCATCAGCTTCGCCTAGTGCCTTGTCAGGGTCGTCAGCTTTGCCTACGACCTCGTTAGGGTCGTCAGCTTTGCCTACTCTCTCGTCAGGGTCGTCAGCTTTGCCTACTCTCTCGTCAGGGTCGTCAGCTTTACCTACAACCTCGTTAGGGTTGTCAGCTTTAGGGTCGTCAGCTTTGCCTACTCCCTTTGTCAAGGTCATCAGCTTTGCTTACGACCTCTCAGGGTCGTCAGCTTTGCCTACTCCCTTCGTCAGGGTCGTCAGCTTTGCCTACTCCCTCGTCAGGGTTGTCAGCTTTGCCTACGACCTCGTTAGGGTCGTCAGCTTCGCCTGCACCCTTCAGCTTTATTAGCGTCAGCTACCCATCTTCATTGCCTAAGGTTTGATCAAGTCAAGAATACATTGGAGCCGTCAGCTTTAGAGTCATCAGCTTCGCCTACTGCCTTGTCAGGGTCGTCAGCTTTGCCTATGACCTCGTTAGGGTCGTCAGCTTTGCCTACTCTCTCGTCAGGGTCGTCAGCTTTACCTACAACCTCGTTAGGGTCGTCAGCTTTAGGGTCGTCAGCTTTGCCTACTCCCTTTGTCAAGGTCATCAGCTTTGCCTACGACCTCTCAGGGTCGTCAGCTTTGCCTACTCCCTTCGTCAAGGTCGTCAGCTTTGCCTACGACCTCGTCAGGGTCGTCAGCTTTAGGGTCGTCAGATTTGCCTACTCCCTCGTCAGGGTTGTCAGCTTTGCCTACGACCTCGTTAGGGTCGTCAGCTTCGCCTGCACCCTTCAGCTTTATTAGCGTCGGTTACCCATTTTCATTGCCTTAGGTCAACTCGTCGGCTATGCGGTGAGCTTCGTGGACTCCCTAACATTGTCACTTACTAATGGGAAAGATTTAAAATTGCTGAGTTAAAAACAGCTTCAGTAAAAGACTTAAACCTGTTTAAAATTGCTGAGTTAAAATTTTTTTTTAAACAAAAACTGATTACTGACTCAGCAATTTTAAACAAGTAGAGCCTTTTAGTAGAATGGTGGACAAGTAACTTGGTCCACTAGAGGACTGTATAATTTCTCTTAGGGGAGAGCAGAAGAAAAAAGAAATTGGCTAAAGCAAAGTCAAGGCAAGTGAGGTGCATTTATTGTGATTTGATGTCAAGAGTGTGAAAGGAAGAAAAGAATGAAAAGATGAAGAAATATAAAATAAGGCCATTCGGCCATTTGAAGAAGGGTGAAGAGGAGAAGTCCCAGGGTGGAGAAATAACAATAAGGTTCTCAAAGGCGGACAAGTGACGTGGTCAACCATTCCACTAAAAGACTCTTACTTCTTTAAAATTGCTAAGTTAAATTTTTTTAAAAAACAGAAACTTATTACTGACTCAGCAATTTTATACAAGTGGGAGTCTTTTAGTGAAATGGTGAATAAGTGACGTGGTCCATCAGAGGACTGTATAATTTCTCCAGCGAGTGAGACTGAGGACGGTGCAGTCTTGAAGAACTACGTGACTGAGAGCAAGCAAAAGAGAAGAGAAAAATAGAGAGAGTAAGAGAAAATTGTGAGAGATACACAGTGAGTAAAAAGAAAAAGAGAGTTTTTTCTTTGCTCAAGTTGTATCTCTAAGTGGAGTCCAAATCTTCTGTCCCATTTTTCGCGTACCACTTTATGTTCCACAAATAAAAGAGATGGAAATATAATCACGCACTTAAAAATTACAAAAATAACGAAGGAAAAAAAAAAAAAAACTTCAATTATTGAAAAGAGCCACATCCCTAATCACAGTATGACCATTTGATTAATTATTTTTTTCTTAGTCATGTTTTCCACACTTGAAAGTACATACGGAGGTTGTGCACCAGTCCACTACAATAATATTGATTATCTACAAAAAATTTTACCAAACTAAAAATAAATAAAATTGGTTATGAGTTATGACATGCCAAAGGCAAGCACCCACTTATACATTTTAATTTTATTATAAGAAAAATTATTGTTGCAATTGGGCTGAAAGCCTTTAACTCTCTAAACAGAAGTTACTTTGAAAACTTTTTTTTTTTGGGGGAAGAAATATGGATATGCATAGAAACTATAAATAGTTAAAAGTCTATTACAAGATTTGCAGTCTTAATCGAAGGCTATAAAATCCTCCACCACAGGCCGCAGGTTATGGAAAAAAAAAAAACATAGTTACTATTACTAGAGGAACTGAAGCCTTGCAAAGGCATTTGCAGTTATTGGCTTCACCAAATTTGACAATGTTGCAAGAATGTTTTTTCTCTAATTCTCCATCTAGTTGGATTGGTAAAATTTAATCTAAATAACGAAATGGATCCATTTAAAATGAAGATTTTAATACAATATGGAATACACCCATTCATTATCAAATGAACTTGGGATGTTTCAATGACACAAAGCTGCAATCAGCATACTCTAAAGACTAAAGTGCAACTATATTCAAAATCCATGTCTTGAGGCACTTTTGCATAAAATTTGGAGGTACATACTAAGAGCATTTAATTGACAACTAAGAAAGAATAGCCATAAGTATTCAGCTAATGCTTGGGAGAGCATAAAGTTGAAGATGCTCTAGTCCTCACTGTCCCAATGGAAGGTTTCTCCTTGGTGGCCTCTGTTAGCAACAAACCCCGAGTAGTCTTTTCCTCAGCCTCAACAACCAGCACTTGAGTTCAAACGTACAAGGTATAATAGCTAATATTACTTCAGGTTCTCTGTGGCTCCCATGATAAACCAAGAAAAGACATAAATAAAGCATAATGCAAGATCAGACATGATATATCATGCACAGCTACATAATTATTTTGCAGTAAAACAAAGGCAGTTCACTAACTATAACCCTAGGATGAGACCTTTACATTAACATTATTATTTATCCTTGGCTATACTCCACAATACACATTTCCTGAAAATACATGCAAGGGTAATGAACTTTAAAAATATAACAAACCTTGAATAAAACTCTATCATTCAAGGGCTTAAGTTCCTTGGCATCATCCGATTCAAGAATGCCAACTATGTCATCATCCTTCAGAATAAGATGCTTTGAACCATTGAACTCCACCTCAGTCCTAGTATACTTAGAAGTATACACAATTTGGGTGCCAATTTGTACAAAGAAAATCAATTAGTGAAAGGAACAACCAACGGAGAATTGGAAGCTAGAAAGATGAGTAACCAAAAGTTACCTTCACACTGATGTCTACTTTGCTCTTCCCAACTATCTTACCCTCTCCAGTTGCAACCACCTCACCTCCTTGAGGCTTAGTTTAAGCAGTTGTTGGGACCAAAATTCCACCGTCCATCTTTTCCTCAGCTGTTTTGATCTCGACCAACACTTTATCAGCCAAAGGCTTAATGTCGGTGTACTACAGAAATGGGAACAAAATGCTACCTTGTCAGAAAGGACACACATGACATGAACTGTATCAGAATTTCAATAAATGTAAATCCACAGCTATGGTGTATATATTGTCGTTTGACCATAATACAAATGTCTTCTAATTTTAAATTAGAACCAAGCCTAGGAAATAAACAGCAGAATTGCTACATTGAAACAGAGAAGTATTGAACACATAATGTAACGCCCCAAAATCATAAGCAATAAAAGTCTATTTAATCTATATAATCCATAAAAATATTAAATAAAAGAAAACAGCAACCTAAAATCTCATCACAAATGTCAGAGCTCTAATCCACCAGAGAGAAAACATCCTCAAAATAATTCTCCAATACAATGTTTAATGCCATAAAAATAATAATAAAATCCTTAATTTCCACAAGATAGTTCGTAACTACTGTCTCCCAAAAATCTCTACTCCAATAATCCCTCTAATGTATCTGTAAGGGGAAAATAAAGGGGGGGGGGGGGGAGGAGATAACTCAATAAGTGGAATTCACTAACAATGGGGTGTGTGGGAACAAACCTTTCAAATAAATAATTCTTACAACAAATTTCATAACTTGTAACTCATCAATATTTTATCATCAAATATTTCATATATAAAAAGAATATCTTTACATCGTGAGCCATCATAATATATATATCAATACCATCATATAAACAATTTCCTAGGCTTTTCTCGTGGTCAACTTTTACGCCCTGTTGACAGGGTTGTGCTGTTCTCTTTTAGGACTAGAACCTCCTTTTCATTCCTTTTCTTAAGGATGGTTCCTTTGGAACCTAAAGGTGCACTCCCTTGCGAAGGAGCTTCCTTTTTGGACCCTCAATAGTATACTCCCTTGCTAAGGACCTAATCAAATGTGCACTGTCCCCTTTTTTGGGACCGTCCCTTGCTAAGGACTAGCTGCAGTATGATTGTCCCTTGCTAAGGACTAAATACAATACTGAGCTTTTAATCACGACTTACCATAGGTTTTCAAAACATATTCAATATGCCCACAAAAATAGTCCATTCATAATTCTCAAAAATATAAAAATATATTCACACATATAAGTTTAAATAAATTTAGGTAGTCCCACAAGTTTTTCATAAAACGAACAGCCAATGTGCACATCAAGCATTTATAAAATATCAATTTTTATATATAGAATATCAACATATTTCTTGGATATAAAATAGTTTAATAATCGACATTGTTTAGGGAAAACCCCAAAAATTAGTAAACACCACTTACCTCTTAGTTGCAAAATAAAGAAATCAACCACCCTTGAGTCACAACAAATCTGTAGAATTAAAACCCAGCAACACCGAAAATAGGTTCATCAATACACAATTTTCCACTTAAAAATCTATTTTCACACTTAAACGGTTTTATCCTAGACAATATTGATATATCCAAAATTCTCCATTTATTCACCTAACTATCCAATTCACTTTCAGCTTTGATCAAATCTTTGGACTTAAAGATATTGCTGCCTAATCATGTTGGCTTTATTGCGTAGCAATTTGCTTGTATTTTAAGCACTTAGTAATCCTGTATTTAGGTGGGATTATTGTAAGGGTAGTGTGAGAAGAGATGTGAAAGAAAGCTCAAGTATGTTCAAGAAGGCAGAGTTTCGCGGCTAGGACTTGCGAGTGGCTCGTGGCTGCAAGTCACCAAAAGCTGGCACGTGAGATGCACACAGGGAAGCTGAAGGGTCGCGCCAGCTGTCGTACTACAGGACAAAAGTCCCAAGCTAGCCAAGCCGTTAGGCCGCGACTTGAACTCGCGACTTGGACAAGCCGCGAGGTCAAGCCGCCAATTTACCCTGTTTGGCAAAAACTGACTCTTCGTATTCCTCATCACACCTCACTATATATAGACCCTTATACCCACTAAATTGTGAGAGCTTCTAGAGAGAATTTTGTGAGAGAAAACCCTAGAGAAAAACAAGATTACCTCATCCCCAATCTTCATCTAAGAGACTCTACAAATTCCTCTACTCTCTTCCTCTCCATTGTCAAACCCTTAAGAGGTCATTTACCAAATCCTTATCTCACCATACCCACGTCTGTGAGAATGTTCATTTGGTGCTAAGGGAAGCAGTTTGGAAGGAACCAATATACATTGGTTTATGCTATGGTCTAGTAGCGGAATCCGGGAAGCTAAAGAAGAAATAGGTTCGGCGTAACCTCGTTGGAGCAAGAAGCTTAGAGGGCTTAGGTACTTGGGTAGATTAGGCTTGGAGGGTCTTTTGCTGTTCATGTATCCCAACTACATTCTTTAGTGGATTATTTGACCGCTTGGAGGGCGGCGGAGAGGTTTTACGCCGAGAACTTCGGTTTCCTCTTCGATAACATATTGTGTGTTGTCTGTGTATTTGCATCTTCCTTCCTTTTATCTTTGCCTTATATTTATTGCTGTGAATGTGTTTATATATGGCTTAGATTGTTTATCAATTCTGTTATAAGCTTGTTATCATGTTCTGCACATTAATTGTTTGATATAAAGCTTGAATTGGTAATTTTGTAATTTGGGGTCTAAACGTTCAAGGGTATTTCATACCCTATTTTGAACTTTCAATTGGTATCAGAGCGGATACACTTGTTGTGGTTTAAATACCTAAGTGTGATCCTTGACCCCTTGTGTTATTTGCCATGGATTGTGCTTTATATGCCTCTTTGTATGATTTGGTTGATGATAAATGTAACATGCCACGTGTTTGTGAAAATGCCTCTATGAGTGATAATTCTCATGATTGTGATGCTATGTTACATGAATCTTTGGATATTGTGAATATTCCCAACATCAAACCTTTAAAGAAAATTGGTAAGAAGTTTCAAAAGAATTTGAGCAAGTTATTTTGTGAAAAGGATGATTTGATTGCTAAGCTCAATGAAGCAAACAAATTGATTGAAGAATATAAGAAACTTGCTGAAAATTCTCTTGAAAAGCTGAAAGAGTTTGAATGTTTGAATATGGACTTGGATGCCAAACTTGTTTTGTCTAACAAACTTGTTGATGAGATAAAATGTGAAAATGAATCTCTTAAGATGCATGCCAAGTGTTTGATTGCTGAACCTATTGATAAAATTTATGATAATATATGTTGCAATCATGTTGTGGTACTCGATTTTGTGCCTATTATGTGTTCTACCCCAAAGGACAAATCAGTGTACATTCCCCCACATAAAAGAAATCAAAAGGTGGAGAGAAAGGCTGTTAAGTCAAAGCCTTCGTTTAGGTCTCAACCTAAGGTTTTGGATGGATTTAAGTTTTTTCCAACTTGCCACCATTGTGGTGTGAGTGGTCATATAAGACCTCAATGTTATAAGTTGAAGAGAGAATAAAACCATGTTGCTAGATCCCTTCCCAAAAAGTCTAGTGGACCTAAACACATTGTTTGTCACCATTGTGGTGCCTTTGGTCATCTAAGACCTCAATGTTTTAAGTTTCATGCTTTTAAAAGAATCAAAAGAAAAGAGAAACTTGAACTTCTTGGAAGTTATGCTAAAAAAGGGTAAACCGGTTTTGAGTGAAAATAGCATGTTGATTAAGAAAATGTTTAATGCTTTTAACTCCTTGACTATGTGCATCTCCGGTTCTCATTCTTCCAACCCTCGTCTCACTTCTCTTGAGACATTCATTCCAAACAATCGTTCTATTTGGATGAGGAAGGGTTCCTATGGTTGAGCTTTTGCTCTTTTGGTCCTTGATCTAATTCTTTCGATCTTTGTGGGACCCTTCATGCATTGCATGTTATATCTTCATGCATTTTGTGCATCTTGCATTTATTCATATGCATTGTTTTTGTTTTGATCTTACTTTTATGTCTTTGTTTTGTGTGAGTAAAAATCCAAAACCACATAAAAAATAAAAAATTCAAAAAGTTTGATCGTATATGTTTGAGCACATATCACATGTGAGTTTTGCCTTGTACCTTCGTAGAAATGGCTTTATGCATTTACGAGCTTAGCTTGTTCTTTATGCACCTATATTTTTATGGAAAAAATCTTGACATCTTTGTGTGATTGTTGTAAATCGATCTTCAACCTTGTCATGAATGATTAGTCAATAGTCTTGTTGGTTTTGAAACATGCATAGACTTGTGCCTATATATCTTCTCACTCTTTATTTTGTTGTTTTTGCTTAAAGAGCTCACCAAATGTAAATCTCCAAATGAAAAGAGATATTGAGCTGCAAAAGCCTGTCGCACATACTAGTATTTGACTAGGAAAAAGGGAAAGCGACCAAAATAAAATGTATGATGCCCAAAAAGCTAAATGCTTATTCACCAAATTGAAATATCAAAAATTTCAAGCATCGATCTCTAAAATGAGATGTATTGATTCAAAAAGATCAATTGATATGAATTGTAAAGAAGCCAAATGAAAAGCTTCAAAGATATGTAATCATTTTCTTGTGAGAGGTCATATATGTTCATTTCTATAATTGAGATAGACCACTTGACTAAGTACTAGTTGTGTATGACTTGATTGAATTGATCATTGAAGCTTCACTCTAGACTATGGACTATTCCACACTTGATACGCACACACAACACACATGCCTAATGTTCAATGAATGCCTTATTCATTTGTTCGATTGTACTTTGTTTAAATGTGATGTGTGTGTGCTCATCTCTATATGGATCAATCCAAAAAATTTTTTGATCTTTTTATATGCTTTTGAAAGTGATTTTTATCACTCTTTGTGTTCATGTTTAGTGCATACATTGTTTTTCAGTGTTTAAACATGTTCTGGGTTGAAAAACAAGTGTTAGAATTTTTGGCCACTTAATTTGGCGACTTGCAACCAGCCAAATACTGTAGCGAGCTCACACAGAAGGTTTGGCGACTTACTAGCGACTCACTGGCGACTCGCCCAGTCGCCAAATGCCCAAAATCAGTCTTTTTAAGAGCTTTTTCATGGGAAACTTGTTTTAAACCTCTCCCATCCTCTCTTAAACCCTTATTCCAATATTTTTACATCAAAACCCAACCAAATTTGAATGGTTTTTCATTCCATTAACATCTCTAAGGTAATTTTAAACTCTTTTCATTGATTTGAATCCTTAGATTATGTTTTGGTGAGTTTTGTGCTCTTGGTTGGGATTTTCATCATAAGGGTTGGGAAAACTTAATTTTTTCTCAAAATTTTTGTATGGGATTGGTTTCTTTTAATGATTTGCTTTGGATGTTGGCCCCTTGTGGCAAAAAGAGCATGTATTTAGGGTGGTTTTCATGATGTTCATGCATTGTTTCACTTTGTTCTTCATAGTGTGCATGCTAGGTGTTTGATAAAATGCCTCTTAGGCATTTTCTCACTTGTTTGGACTTCAATGAGTATCAAACTTTGGGGTTTCTCATGTTTTCTAATTAGGAACATGTTTGGTTCATTAGTTGTGTATTTAACACACATTGCCCCACATGTGCATTTTTCATGCATTGGTCATGCATTGCATTTAGCCACCTCTTGCACACACATTGCTACCCTTGTCATGCATTAGTTCATATATTATTTCTTCATCCTAGCATGTCATGTCTTAGGATTGAGCTTCATTTTCTCATTCATCTCGCACCCCACATGCATCATTGCACCCCTCATGCATAATTATCATTATTTATACCTTCATATCTTGCCCTCTTTTCTCCTTGACCCCTTTGTCTATTCGTGTCAAAAAGGGGGAGAGTATACTCTAGAGTAGTATACCGGAAAGTTTTGTCATTTCTATATGACTCTTGTGCACATTCTTAAGGGGAGAAATTCCATTTCTCGTGCACATTCGTAGGGGGAGAGATATTCCATAGGGGAGATGCATATACCAAGGGGGAGAAGACGGTGTTTGATCAAGTTGCTCACATGTTTCACATCATGTTCTTGATCGCAATTTTACTTATTACATTATACTTGTCTGTTTATTACTTGCTTTATCTTGAGGGTCTAATGTGTTTTGTGCAAGTGTTTCAGGTTACAGGTATATATGTTCCAAGTTCATCACAACTCCTATGATTCATGATAGGCAGAGTGATATGATAGGGAAGTACTTTATTGTTTGTACCTGTTACCTCTATAGGTTTTTAAGGTTTATCTGGTTTGTACCCATGTTGTTTATGTAAGCTTTAAGAGTTTGTTTTGTTCTTATGCACAGTTTGTAGGCCTTTGTGGTTTGTGCCATGCTTTATGCAGCCTTTGTGCTTTGTTAAATCAGTACTTCCAACTAAATGTCTTGCATTTTCTTTTAAGTACTGTCACTCTTGTGCCCTTGAAGGATTTTTCCTAGATGCACAAACTTCATGTATTGGGCATTGGTTGAATGTTGGTCATTCAAGCGATTTACCTTGTGTTTATTATCTTGAATGTCTGAATGTTCATTCCAAGTGTGAATGAGCATTGTGATCACTTGGTTATAGTGATTACCTGTTTGGTCTTGCCTTGGTTTATTGCTTTATTCCATTATGCATGATCGCATTGTGCTTGCTCCATATGCATTACAAGTTTCTGTATACAATGAACTTATTGTGTTGTTATATTTTAGGAGTTACTTGTTCTTATGGTTCTAAAGCTTTGCAGATTCTAGAGTTAGGTGTAAGTGAGTTTTCCAACTGTTCCCAACTCACGCGTTAAGTTTAGAGTTTGTTTTAGGGTTTTGTCACGGAATAGCCAAAGGGGGAGATTGTAAGGTTGAAATTTATCAACCATCTTGTTAGCTTTATTCCGTGCCAATTTATTTGTATTTTAAGCACTTAGTAACCCTGTATTTAGGTGGGATTATTGTAAGGGTAGTGTGTGAGGAGATGTGAAGAAAAGCTCAAGTATGTGCAAGAAGGCAGAGTTTCGTGGCTAGGACTCGCGGGTGGCTCGCGGCTGCAAGTCACCAAAAGCTAGCATATGAGATGCACACAGGGAAGCTGAAGGATCGCGCCAGCTGTCGCACTACAGGACAAAAGTCCTAGGCTGACCAGGCCGTTAGGCCGCGACTTGAACTTGCGACTTGGACAAGCCGCGAGGTCAAGCCGCCAATTTACCCTGTTTGGCAAAAACTGACTCTTCGTATTCCTCATCACACCTCACTATATATAGACCCTTATACCCACTAAATTGTGAGAGCTTCCAGAGAGAATTTTGTGAGAGAAAACCTTAGAGAAAAACAAGATTGCCTCATCCCCAATCTTCATCTAAGAGACTCTACAAATTCCTCTACTCTCTTCCTTTCCATTGTCAAACCCTTGAGAGGTCATTTACCAAATCCTTATCTCACCATACCCACGTCTGTGAGAAAGTTCATTTGGTGCTAAGGGAAGCAGTTTGGAAGGAACCAATATACATTGGTTGATGCTATGGTCTAGTAGCGGAATCCGGGAAGCTAAAGAAGAAATATGTTCGGCGTAACCTCGTTGGAGCAAGAAGCTTGGAGGGCTTAGGTACTTGGGTAGATTAGGCTTGGAGGGTCTTTTGCTGTTCATGTATCCTAACTACATTCTTTAGTGGATTATTTGACCGCTTGGAGGGCGGCAGAGAGGTTTTACGCCGAGGACTTCAGTTTCTTCTTCGATAACACATCATGTGTTGTCCGTGTGTTTGCATCTTCCTTCCCTTTATCTTTGCCTTATATTTACTGCTGTGGATGTGTTTATATTTGGCTTAGATTGTTTATCAATTCTGTTATAAGCTTGTTATCATGTTCCGCACATTAATTGTTTGATATAAAGCTTGAATTAGTAATTTTGTAATTTGGGGTCTAAACGTTCAAGGGTGTTTCATACCCTATTTTGAACTTTCATGAAGCTTATCAAGAAATCCAATGGACTCATGACACTCAACTAAATTTTTGCAAAATGAAAGGTCCAAGTTCTCTAAGTTTGGGGTGCATAAATTTGTTAATTTTGTAATAGACTCACATTCACGGAGGTTGATACTTTTCAAATTTTGGAATTGAAAGCCCTGTTTGAAAAAATAATAAAAAATTACGTTTGATCGGTTTTAGACCCCTTAAACCAACCAGATTAACCTAGTTAATTAGCCAAGTGATTAACTTATTCAAATTATGCAATTCTAGGTTATCACAAACATACAATCATATCAAAAATATAAAGCAGCGAAATAATAAAAACACAATGATATGATCATACAAGAAACCACACGGTAAAAACCTGGGGAGGATTTGACCTAGTTATCCTCGAGGTAAACCTAAATCCACTATGCGAAAGAATTGAAGTTCATACAAAAGGACTTACAAGCTCCCCGCTTGACTTTCTAATGCTACCCACTAGTAGAACTTACTGACACGATCACGTGCAAGCTCCGAATCCATAGACTCCTTCTTTCTTGGATTCTCCAATCAGCTACAAGCATCCACGCTTGTTATTCCTTAAGCTCCAATGGCAGCAACCGAGTTGATCATCAAGATATTGAAATAATCTCTACCTTGAAGACCCTAAGTTTATGTGAAGGAAAGCTCCTCAATGATTTCACAAGAGATTCACACAAATAGCAAAGTATGAGCAACAATACAACAAGAGCAGCTCCTAAAACGTGGCTAGGGTTTTGCCTTTTATACCTAGGGCAAAAACAGAAAACCCAAACGTTTAATGAGTTAGGGTTAAGTTGGAAAATTCTGCAGAAAAGCATTCTGGCTGACTTTCGATCAATCGAGTCTAACTTTCGATTGATCGAGCTAGACCAAAATGCACCAATGCATCTGCAGCCTCTCGATTCCAACTTTACATAAAATATATAGCTTTGAGCAAGCCTAAACAAGACTAAACATATTGTTTTGATCATGGTTTGCCAATATTACATATTAGAGTTCTAAATACATAAATTTCTAAATCTTTAGAACCTAACAATGTTCAACAAACTTTAAATTAAAAAATTTTGAACATAATTTTTAAAGAAAACCATACTTGCTTAAATAACTTCTCTAACCGAATTCGACTACATGGCATCTTGAGTTCAACAAGTTTTTGAGGACAAAAATTGGATCGTAATGGAAAAGGATAGTTAGGCAAATCAAGAAACCTTAATCTGTTAGGGAGATGTTTAAGTTTTTTACAAATGTGCACATTGTGAACAATAAGAAATTTGAGATTTCCCATCCTTTTGAAAGTGTTAGCTGCCAATGTCACCGTTGTTGGTTTATGGGAGCACAACATTATGCCTCGAATTTTATTTGAACCTTGTTTGGATAGAGCATTAGGTGGAACACATTGCACACTAGAATTTGTCAACATCATAACAATTTGAAATTTTAAACAAAATAGGTTAATGATATACTTATATTTTTCTAAACATTAAAAAAGAAAAAATATAATTGATTTTTTTTTTTTTTTTGCTTAAAAAAGAAGTTATACCATATTTTCTGTAAGAACTTCTAAAGCATCATCATAACACTATAGCCTTGTACGTTCTCCAGGCACATTTGATTCTTGTTGAACAATTTCTCTACCCATTTGTTGTAGCAAGTCATGCATCCATAACTTGTCATATTCAACCCTTATGGGACACTTATCAATAAGTTTTGAAATACCAGAATCTGGATATAAATTGCAAGCAGCTAAGATATCCACAACATAATTTTTGGACAATCCTTTGAAGAAACATGCAATATCGAGGAAAATATCCTGTTCATTTTTGTCCAATCCTTCAAAACTTACTTTTAGTATTTTTTGAATTTCTTTGTTAGGAATATTATTATACTTTTCTAATTCACTTTCCCATTGGAGAATGTTTCTTCCATGTAAATCAGAACCCATAATTTGTAGAGCTAATGGAAGGCCATTGGCATAACATACGAATTGATTTGTAAGTTGTAAATAATCTTCCTTAGGTTTGTTTTGTTGAAGGCACACTTACTAAAGAGTTGAAGAGCTTCATGTCGATCCAATTGCACAACCTCGTAGATTAAAGGATCATTTTCAAGAGTGGTTAACACATGTTTGTTTCTAGCAAGCCAATCACATTCTCCAAGAAAATTTTCTATTTGGCCCAATTTATCCACATCATCAAGAATCAAAAGAATCTTTTTACATGAAAGTCTTTCTTTGATCACATTGATTCCTCTAGATGTATTGTGCACCTTAAATTCTTTGCTCCCTAAGATCTCAGAAAGAAGTTACTCTTGTAGTTCGATTTTGCTACAATCTGTTCTTGAATTTTCTCTAACATTCATTAGGAAGTTATTTCCTTCAAATTGATTAGCAACTCTATTATAAACAACTTTTGCAATTGTAGTCTTTCCTATTCCTCCAAGGCCATGAATTCCAATCACGTGAACATCATTTAACTTAATATCTAAAAGATTTTCTACAACTTCTGCACGAGAATCTACTCCAATTGGGTATTTAGCAACAAATAACTTTGTGCGATTTAATTTGGTACTTGATACCTCTCTAATAACTCCTTCGATAAACTGATATTCAGGAAAACTGCCAATTGTAGAGCATAGGAAACATAGTTAGACTAGCTGGAAATATATATACAAAAATGAACTAAATTCAAGATGATTAGATGTGTGACTTACAAGTGACACATTTTTTAAATTAAGTAAATGTGAATGTAACTCATAGTCATAGATTTAAGACAATAATTAATTTAAGACTTAAATTTGCTTTTTTTTCTTCTTCTTCTTTTGAGTCCTAACTCTCTCTCTCTCTCTCTCTCTCTCTCTCTCTCTCTCTCTCTCTCTCTAACATTGTATCACTACCCCTTCTTCTTGTTCTTCGCCTAATGCCGCTTGCCACCCCTTCATCCTATGTCACTAGCCCATTTATAATACTCTAAAAATGAAATGATTAAGAAAATTTGCAAATTATTAAGTCGATGATCCTTGATTTAAATCACACTTCCTTCTCTCAAAAGTGTGTGGGAAAGGTAAAATCATCGGATGAAATCACATTAGATGTGTTTGTAATTTACCAATCAAGTAAAAATATAAAAATAAACCTTCTATTTGTGCTGGCCTTTAATGCCTTAGTAGTAGCAATGCTCTTAGTGCCTTAGTAGATAGTAGAAGCAAATATTATCGTGATAAAATATTTTCGTAATTTCGTATTTAGTAGTCATAACAAAACCATTAGAGGTTTGAAAGCTATAAAAAGAACAAGATTACTGTTAGATACATACCCATCCTCATAATGCCATCCAGACAAACTAGCTGCTTCATATAAAGCTGCCCTCCACCTCAGCACTTTCTCTAAGTTATTCTCGAATTTTTTTTTCATGTGTAGTTAGTGCTAATCCAAAACTACCTTCTTGCTTGCATACTTCAGATGGATCCACTTTGTAAAAAACTTGTAAAACTTTTTGTCCATTTTTCTTACACTCAAGAATTTTGGTAAGTTCTTCGACGCACCAAGTGGAAAATGCATAGTTTTAAGAGAATATGATAATTGAAATCATTGATGATTTAATGGCTTTGATAAGATCCTCTGAAATTTCTTCACCTCTTTGGAGATCTTTGTTATCAATGAAGGTCTTGAAACCTTCGTCACACAAAGCTTGATATAAATAGCCAGTAAAACCATGGTGAATATCTTCACCTCTAAAACTCAAGAAGACATCATAGTCTCCCCTGTGAGTGGAAGAAGAAAAGGAGTCTCCCTCATCAGTCGGGAAAGCCGCCATCAAGATCTATGAGGAGAAGATTGGAAAGATCAGAGATGTGATGAAATGAGAAGTACAAGAGATGAGTAAACCACACCCAAAAAAAAAAAAAAAGTTTCTTTTGACAAAGAGCAATTTGAATGGAACGCTCAGGTTGAATGAACAGTTAGGAAGGGGAATGAGAATGAAGGCCTTGAAAACGAGCCTTTAAAGCAAAGAAATTCCTACGCGTCTTCAGTTTTCCTAAGAAGTTAACTAGAAATTGCAAAATAGTGACTTTTTGTTTTAGACTCACCGTCTTTATGGAAAAGAAAAAAGCAGTTTGAATACGCCGCCAAAAAAAAAAAAAAAAAGCAAAAGCACTAGAAAGTAAGAAATCCCTCTTCCTCGAAGTATCCATGGTGCAATCTTTCCAACCAATGGTCCCATGCAGTTTCAGCTTTCCTTCCAACAAGTTAAAGTTGATTTGTTCCATCACATTTCACTCTCACGTGTACGAAGATTCTAATTGGAAACTTGGAAGGTGAGACAAATTAGCTGGGTTAAGATTAAAAGTTTTGATATAATTATTAATTGATTTTTCATTTCCAATAATATTAACAAGAGTAATGTTACAGTTACAAACTATTTTACAACATTTTTACAAAATGTTGATGTGACCAACCTCTTATCGGTTTTTATCTAGGCCCACCATTAATATCACTTTTTCATTTACCAATAATCAATCACCACATCAATTGTTTGTAAATTTTTTTGTAAAATAATTTGTATCTCTAGTATTATTCATATTAACAAATATATAGAAGATAGAGTATCAATTGTCAATGATTCTTGTATTTTTTTTTTCTTTTTATAGAGCATCAATTATTTTTTAACAAAAATTCTCTCAAAACTAGTTTGGAAAGAAGCTCTTCAAATTTTTTATATGTCTTTATATTAAGTGTAAAATTTAAAAATCTAACATCTGGATCACATGTGCTTATTATATCCTCGTGCTTGCAAAATTTCAATGAAACTTAAGAAACAATGCAAAACAATGATTTTTTGTTTTAGACTTTCCAAAGAAGTTAAGTAGAAATTGCAAAACAATAACTTTTTGTTTTAGACTCACTGTCTTTAATTTATTCCATGGATAAAGAAAAAAAGCAGTTGAATATGCCAAAAATAAAAAGCAAAAGCACAGAAGATGATCTTTCTCCGAGTTCTGGTGCCGACGTTTTGAATATTATGTTTTGAGGTGGCGGGTCCCCTTAATAAAAACCAAAATATGCATCCTACATAAGAAAATGTCATCCTTCTCTCAATTAAAAAAAAAAAACACCACTTATTAGCATTGTTGAATTTTCCCCATCTTTTGTCTTAGTGTATTTTTATATAGATATAATTGTTTCTCTTATATGTATTTCTTGTTGGCATATTTTATAGAAAAAGTAATTGATGATTATCTTTTTTTTTTTTTATTTGTCAAACATTATTAAGAAAACTAAGAAAGCCTTAAATCTAAATGTTTTGGGGTTAGTTATGATCCTCAACATATTAATTTGTGTCGGTCACATGTATTCTTTTCATTCATTCTATTCTATCAGAAGTCATATTTTCTATTACTTCCATAATTGTCAAGTCCTTTTTCCATTATTTCTACTAATGTTATTTTGGGTATTTCTCTATGCTTTTTTGGTTTCCCTCAATTTGGATGATCTTACTATTTCTTATCGATGTATTAATCATTTTCCTCTAAACATTATTAAGAAAACTTAACCAAAATATATATATATATATATATATTTCATCAATAACTTTAGCATTCAAAACCAAAGGGAAGTAAGGGAAAGGGAAAAATAAAATAAGGAAGCAATAATTTCAATTAAAGAGAAGGATAAAACATTACTATTACCTCTAAAAATTAATTAAAAAAACATTTTTTTGGCAATAACTTGTTATTTTTTCTGGAAATTTGTGGGTAAGCAATTAAATTTAATTTACCAAATTATAAATTGATTAAAATAGTTCTTTTAGTTTCTATATATTAATATTGTTAATTTTAGTGTGTTATGTTGCATGTATATGTGTATATAATAATTTTTACTCATAATGTTTATATAAAAAGAGAAAAAAAGGAAGAAAGAAAGAGAAACATCAACAACAACTTTGTACCTCTCTAAATTCAAATCCTGACTTCATCACTACCTGAAGGTGGATTTTACTCATAAGTTCAAGTTTGAATGCTAATTAGTTATTGCATTAATTGAAGGTGTTGTGTCATATTACAAACAAATTTAATAAATATATTAGAACTACTACTAATTTTACTATAAATACTTATAAGTTGACTTGACAATAAATATGATTAGTGTCATTTAAATAATATAATAAATAAATGTCTGCATTTATTTTAGTAGTAATACATCAGTTTTAAGGTTTATGTAGTGAAATTTAATAACATAAAAAATGTATATCTAAATTATGTTTTATTAGTGACATATCAATTTAAAGGTTTATATAATAAAATTTGTAGTATCTTTAGCATTCCATAACAAATTTTATAGAACAATAGTACATAAGATAATTTTCATGCCTCCGTAAAATAATGAACTACGAAGAAATGAAATTATTACTCTACTGAGCCAAAAGATATTGAATGTCAAGATAGACCCCATTATAAAGTTGAAAGCATTAGTTATTAGTTATTGGGTAGAATTTTCTTCTTCTATTTTGTTACTTGGTGACTTTAACTAGTACTCGTGTGTAATTCTAAAAATTATGTGATTTGCTAAATGGTTTAAATCATTTACATCAAATCATCTACATCGTCATGTAACAGATTGAAAGAGACTCCTTCAATCTGATTCACAGAAAACTTGTCTTTTGTTATACTAACAGTCAAAATGGTAGCTGGGTAGCACTAATTTAGATGATCATTGCTCATGTTCTTATATACAATTAATCATTGACAAGGGCAAGCAAAATGATGCTTATTAGCTTAGTTCAATAACAAGGTGGTGACATGCATGTATTGATCTAATGCTTATAGCAAAGGTCACCGAGGGAATAATAAGATTTTTATCAAATGAAAAAATATATGTGGTTCTCTGGTTCTGGATTAGCCAAATGAGTAGGAATAATAATGTTTGACTACTTAGTTTGTTGAAGGTTTGAATGGAAGGAAGGAAGGATGAACTATAGCTTCCACCCCACTGTTACTTTCCTTTGTACAAATTCAAGTATAGAGCCACACGACTCTTGCTTTGTCAGTGTCTGCAAAATTAAGACTTGCAGTGCTGTTCACAAGTGATAGGGGTATTTTAGATAGGGATTTGTTACCCCTTAGAAGTGCCACGCAAGGAAGTCGATGGCATCGATAGGCCTGTCAGTTTTACAGGAACAAACGGAAGACCCAGGCTGATGATATCACAAGTGACGGCCCCGCAAGGGTTACCGACGGGAGTCATTATAAGCCGACGGGAAACCCTTGGACAGGGCAACGGGCTGATGGGATGAAGAGGTTGACGAGTCCAACATGGTTTGGCTTGGCTCCCACGAATATCTATACATGGAAACATCTTGCCTGGCACGCAAAATCAAATCCATTAATCACCCATATCTCACTCACATGGAAAGGCACCCTAAAATCTTGGAAACCCTAAGTGTCAAACCCTCCTAGCAAGGAAAGATCCCTACTTTGAAGGGATTTCAATTCACCACTCACCACTATATAAACACTAGACCTCCACTTTTCTCAAGTACGCAGAAACTCTCTAGCTCTCTCACTATAGGGTTCATAAGAGACTTCTCATTCACTAACTTCGAAGGGTTTGTGGCCGGTACCACATTGGTGCCTTCTGTTTGGTCTATTTGTTCTTACTCACAGGTACCCATTGGAGCGACTTGGAGCCTACAACTCATTGATGATTTTAGCACATCATCAACAAGCATTAGACCCCATCTTGTCCCCATTGCTCAGAGAGTTCACTTCCCACAGTTTTCCCTTCACTCAAATATGTATTGTTACTCACAACACTTATATATATTATATATATTATATATATATATATATCAATCACCATGGTCCTCTACTTTTTAAGAAGAAAGAAAATTAAAATTTATTTTATTTTTGGGTTATTTTTTAGTGGTTCTAAGAAGTAAGACACTTCATAATCTCCTATGTTCATTTGATAGTATCATGCATGTGCCCTAAATGTTTAATTGGTGATATTACAACTGAACATCTCAATGATATATATTTGTTCATTTCCATAATAATGTTAGTGATATTATTACAGAATTGCTTCCTAAGCATAATGGGGGCATCTTTTGTGTGCCCTTTGTTAGGTTCTAAGAATTTAGGATCTAAATATTTTAGAACTTCAATATGTAATGTTGGCAAACCATGATCAAAACTTAGAGTCTAGATTTAGGCTACTCAAAGTATGTTTATTGTGTAGTTGGATTCGAGTAATTGCAGAAAATTACTGTTCACTTTCTGCAAGGCTCGATCGATCGAAAATTAGACTCGATCGATTGAAGCTTGTGCAGAGTGTTTTTCTATAGATTTTTCCAACTCAGCCCAAGCCCAAATGACGTGTAGGGTTTTATGTTTTTCCTTAAGTATAAAAGGAAAAATCCTAGCCATGTTTTGTTGTTGTTGTTTATGTTGTGTTTGTGAATCTCTTATGAGATCTAGAAGAGTTTTCCTTTGTACACACTTAGGGTTATCAAGATCAAGATTAATGTCAAAAGCTTGGTGATCGCTTCAGTTGCTGCATAAAGAGCTTAAAGAAAAACACAAGTGGGAGTACTTGTGGTTGCTGCGAATCCAAAAAAGAAGTAGTCCGTAGACTCGGAGCTGTCATGTGGTCGTGGTAGTAAGTTTTCTACTTGAGGTAGCAATAGGATGTTAGTGGTCTAAGTCGCTATTGTAAAACTTCAATTCTTTCATAGTGGATTTGTTTTACTTTGAGGATAGTTAGGCTAAATCCTCCCCAGGTTTTTTGCCGGTTTGGTTTACCTGGGTTATCATATCGGTGTGTTTTTTATTTTTCACATTATTTACATGATATGATATACTTGTGTTATTCTAGTTTTTGAATAATTTATCTAAGTAATCACTTGGCTAAATATCTAGGTTAATCAACTTGTGTTTTAAGGAGTCTAAAAACGTACAAGTGGTATCAGAGCGGGTTAGCTCTAGTATTTAGATCCTTTGATCTAAGAGTTGATCCTTGACCCCTGTTATCATGGAACACGATCACTCTCTTGTGATCCCACCTCATTTTGATGGGAACAACTATGCCTATTGGAAAGTAAGGATGAAAGCATTCCTGAAATTAGGGGTGTGCGTGGTTCGGTAAAGGCGGTTTTTTTCCAAATTTATTACCGAACCGATAGAGATCGATTTTTTCATAATTGGAACCGATGCACACCACCTAGGGTCGGTTTTCCGACCTATAGCGGTGCAGTTTAGTCGGTTTGAAATATTAAAAAAAACTATTTTTTTAATAATAAAAAAATTGGGCTTTCAAGCCCAATAACAATATATCAACCTGTTAAAGAAAGCTGTGCCAAATAATGTATTTTTCATTTCATAATGATCCAAAATTTCAAACCTGTGCAAAATTTCACATAATGATCCATAAAGATCACATAATGATTCAAAATTTCAAAACTGTATTTTTCATTTCAAACCTGTGCAAAAAATATGTTCACATAATGATCCAAATTTTTTCATTTCATTCACCATGCAAAAATATTTTGAAATTGCCTCAATAAGAGTACAACTCCCAAAATACTATCATGTAGCATATAATATCATTAGTGTCACTGTGTGTGTCAGTGTCAATAACAATAAGTGTTAATATATCTACTTAATAACGTATTACAGAACCATTTGTCACTGTCCACAAATGCCAATAGATATACAAATTAAATTAGCATTTAGGCAAAAGAATGCTAATTGCTTGTATCCCCAATAATAATCCCACCCATGAATACCTAAATAACTATCATTAGTGAAAATTCCACTACCAATAACATGTACAGATATAATTAGCATATAAGCAAAAGAATGCTAATTCTTGTAAGTCATTTGTCCAGTAAGTCTGTGCACTATGCATCATTCTAGAACTCCTACAAAATACTAAACAAAACAAAATAAACACGTGTTAATAACAATAAAACATTTATGAACAATAGAATATTTATAATTAACACAAATGAATGAGAATAGCAAGTATACTTACATAATACTAACTACTAACTAACTCCAAGCAAAGAGCAGCACATCACTCATCATCATCCAACACAACGGTGCTTGGATCCTTCTCCATAGGCATTGGGCAAACCGATGCAATTTCTACAATCCCATTTAAAATGAAATGATTTGTAAGCATTGAGCAAATAAATAAAAAATTGATATATACAATAAACAAAATGAACATATATTTACTAGTGTTAATCTCAAAACCATCCATATCCTCCACATTATCCATGCACTCCCGAAGCTTTATTGGTCTTTTTTTCTTTGCATCCTTCAACCAATTTTGGGTACAAATAAGGGCTTCAACTGTATTAAGAGATAGTGAACTACGGAACGAATCCAAAACACGCCCCCCTCCTGCGGTACTAAAAGCAGACTCGGATGCAACTGTAGAGACAGGAATAGCCAACACATCACGGCCAATTTGGGAAAGGACGTGATATCTAGAAGAATTCATTTTCCACCACATCAAGATGTCAAAATCTTCCACATCAGGGTCCTCAGAAGATTCCAACAAATACCTATCCAACTTAGATTTGCTTTCCACACTGTCCTCGTCTGCCAAGTGTTGCTTAAACCTATTTTTATAACTTTTAATGGGATCATACAATGAAGCATTGCCAACACTTGGCTTGGAGTCCCTAGACAATGAAGCACTACTACCACTAGAACTCGAAGCTCTATTTTGACCCACTCTCTCCACATACAACCTCTTCATTACATCCCGAACCTTAGAGCTCATTGCATCCCCCTTGTCCTTTCCATACCACTCCCTAAACCAAAACTTTACATACTTCAATCTATACCTTGGGTCAAGAACAATAGCAACAAAAAGCATCAAATTGATATTATCCATACTTCCCCTATACTTATCATATTTTTTTTGCATCTCTACCACCATACTCTTCAAAAGTGGATCCCCATCAACACTACACAACTGTTGCAATTGATCTTCAATGCTAATTAGCTCATGGAAATATGTATTAAAAGTGACAAATAAGGATCCAGAAAATCTAAGTGTCACCTTATAAAATATGCCGAGAAATTTCACAAAGGTCTTGATATTTTCCCAATTAAGAGAGTTAGGAGGACCAATGGGTTTTTTCCCATTCCCATCCGCTTCACAAAAATAAAGTTTGTAATGCCCATCCTCCTCTTCCAACCTATCAAATGCTCTCACAAATTTCAAAGCACAATCTAACATGAGATAAGTGGAATTCCACCTTGTTGGCATATCAAGGGACAACGAACATTTGGCTTTGATTTTCTCATTTTCAACACATTCTTGAAACTTCTCAAACCTTGCGGGAGAGACTCTCACATATCGCACCACATTCCGAACTTTGGCAATTGATTCATGAATGGACTTCAACCACTTTGCACAATCAAATTCAAGATATGCGCACAACAACGCATATGCATGAACTCACCACCCAATATGCTACTATCTCTTTCTTTTGTTTTCTTCTTCACATAATCAATTGCCACCTCATTAGAACTAGCATTATTCGTGGTGATTGTGAACAACCGGTCTATACCCCACTTCAACAAACATGACTCAACCGCTCTACCTATGGTGTCCCCTTTGTGATTAGCTATAGGGCAAAAGTTCAAGATTTTCTTTTGGTAAGTCCAATCCCCATCAATGAAGTGTGCGGTGACTACCATGTAGTTCAAGTTTTGTATGGATGTCCAAGTATCCGTTGTCACACAAATCCATTGCCCAACAAAAGCCCTTCTCAAAACATCCACCTCACTAGAATAAATCTTCATACAAGCCCTTGCAATGGTAGTGCGATGGGGAATAGGAAACCTAGGCTCAACTATTTCCATAAATTCTTGAAAGCCTTGATGCTCCACAAATTTAAAAGGCAATTCATCAATGACAATCATCCTTGCCAATGCCAACCTTATCCTCTCTTCACTATAATTTGCAACCACTATCACATTTGAACCACTTTCCCCTTCTCTCTTCGCTTGGAAAGACAAAGTTTTTTGTTTATCATCACGGGGAAAAGGCCACTTCTTACACACCTTTATGTGTTGCAACATGCCCGAAGTACCATTTTTCTTACCATGACATTTATATTGATTTTTACAATACTTGCATTGAGATCTAGGATTTTTGGGATCAAAACCAGCCAACTTAATGAAGTGTTGTCACACTATAGATGGGTCCTTACCACTTTGTTTAGGTGATAGTGGGGGAAGTGATGCACCAAGTCCAATTGGTGCTACAGGTTCAGATGGGTAAGGGTTAGCACTACTAGGACTAGGAGGAGGTAGGTTAGGGTCCCCAGGTGCACCAAATCCAGGTGGAGCATCGACATCCATCTAATAAAAAAATTTCCAAACAACAAAAAAATAAAGTTCCCACAACAATATTAAATTATAATTTTTCCAGCAAATGTAGTATCAAATAGCTTACTCTCAGTCAATGAATGTCACAACTAGATTCAATAATAGCAATAACTAATTAGTTTAGTTACAACAAGGCAACAAACAATAACATACTAACAATTATTAATCATTAGTCATTACTCAACAATTCATGTCACTAATATTAACAACAATTTAGAACTAGAGAATTAGCTTTTATCTTATATTTATATTGAATAAATTTAAAATAAAAGCTAATTTTATATATAATTATATATAAACTTAAAGCAGTTGTTATTTGTTACTAAGTACTAAAAATTTAAAATCATAATGTTGAATATAGTGAGTGTTTAGTAATTACCTCTCGGTGAAGGATTGAAAGCGTGAACTCTCTCAATCTCGTCTCCCTCAAAAATTAAAATACTGAAGAAAAAAAAAAACGTTAGTGCTTACTACTTAGTAGACTGAGTCAACTGACTAAATAAATAAATAACTAAAAACTAACTAAATAAATTAACTAAACTGAGTCAACTGACTAAATAAATAAATAACTAAAAACTAACTAAATAAATAAATAAATAACTAAAAACTAACTAAATAAATTAACTAAACTGAGTCAACACACCAAAAAGTAAAAACTAAATTAAATAATTAAATAACTAACTAAAAACTAACTAAATAAAAACTCAATAAATAAATAACTACAAACAACTCACACTCACACTGTGACACGCACAACTCACACTCACACGCGCATAAATAATTAAATAAATTAACTAACTGAGTCAACACACTCACGCACGCCTTTGTCCAATCTCCATCTCTTACTCTTAACTCTAAGTCTCTAACTCACTTCCACTTCCCCACTGAACATTGAACAACAAGAAGTCAACAACTCACACAGACACACTTACACGCACAACTACAAATAGTCAAACACAATCTCTCTCACTCCGTTTCCATTAAAACCAAAAGAAATGGGCTGATGGCTTACCGTGGTTTGCCACGGGGAGCTGCTGTTGCTGCAAGGCGCGACTCAGGCCGGTGAGACCGCGAGCGAGAGGCTAGAGGCGAGGCGACTGGGGTGAGAGCGAGAGAGAGAGTTAAGGGTCCCCAGCTGTGAATAGGATGAATTTATAGTAAGGTTATTGAGGTATGTGTCTGAAAACCTACATAAAACGGTGCCGTTTTGTGTTTTGTGTTTTTTATTATTATTATTATTTTTTATAATAACCCAATACGACGACGTTTTACAAAAAAATTTAAAATAGATACACACCTAAATGACGCCGTACCCCTAATCTGAACTGAAAATATTTCTCTATCTATTTGTATCGGTTTGGTTCGGCTCTACTTGATGCGTGCTTTGCATCTCCAATGTCCTTACCGCACTGGCATCGGAGCTCCATTTGTATTCCGATCGCCGGCATCAACTCCGTCGGTCAGTGCCAATGGCGATGCGGGAGGATCAGTGCCAGTCGGTGTTGTCAGCTCCAGTGATAGTTTGCACACCCTTGCATGAAATCTATTGATGAGAGAGTCTAGAATTTCATTGAATATGGATGGGAGAAGCCCACTACTCCAGTTAGTTAGTGGCAAACTTCTGAGAAAGAAGCAGTTGCTTTTAATAGCAAAGCTATGAATGCTATTTATAAAGCAATTTATATGGAGGAATTCAAGAGAATCTCTAATGTTGAGATTGCTCATATTGCATGGAATATTCTCTAGACTGTGCATGAAGGCACAAAGGCAGTTAAGATTAACAAACTGTAGCTGTTAACTACTAGGTTTGAAAGTATTAGAATATCCGATGATGAATGTTTTGATGAATTCTATGCTAAACTGAATGATATTGTTAACTCTGCTTATAATTAGGGTGAAATCTATGATTAACCTAAGATTGTTATGAAGATACTTAGATCTTTGACTGAGGACTTTAGACCTAAAGTGACTGCCATAACTAAAAGCAAGGATGTGGACTCCATCCCTGTTGATGAACTTGTAGGATCTCTCCAGTCCTATGAGTTAGACCTACCCAAGACAAACAAATCCAAATCAATGGCTCTTAAGTCAGTTGATGATGTTGATGGGAATGGATTTAATGATGAACTCTCTGCTATAAAGATTGCTTATCTTGCCAAGAACTTTAGAAATTTTCTTAGGAACAATAACAAAAGGGCAAGAGGTAAAAACAATGTTGAACCTAGAAATTTTAGGAGGAATGATCCTACTAAAGTGAACAATACTGAAAAACCTAAAGAGAAAGTAGGTCAAGCCTCTAATAATTCTATGGGACAACAATGTTTTGGATGTCAAGGGTATGGTCATGTGAAATCAGAATGTCCTACATTCTTGAGATTAACAGGTAAGGCTATGACTATAACCCTTAGTGATGATGAAGTTTCTGATCATAAGTCTGGTAGTGATGAGGATGGAAACTTCATTGCTTTCATAGCTACTGCTGTAGTTGATGAAAGTGTTGTGGTTGATGAGAACCCTTCTAATGGGGAACTCTCTGAGAATGCTGATTTGCAAGAAGCCTATAATAAGCTTTGCAAGGTTGCTGCAAAGGATGTTAAAAATGTTGATTTAGGTTTGCAGAAAATTGCTTCTGTTGAACTTGATAAGAAAAAGTTGCTCTTGAAATTATTTAATGCTAATGAATTGCTTGATAAGGTGAAGACTGAAAACATGTTATTGCTTGATAAAGTTAAGAAATTGGAACTTGAATTATCTATTGCTAGAGAACAAATAAATAGGTCTGTTAGTTCTAAACTTGAACACATTCTAAGTATTCAAAAGTCTCCCTTAGACAAAACTGGTTTAGGTTTTGAAGATAACATCTTTGTGCGTAAGACTCATTCCACAAATTTTGTTTCTTCTTCTGAGCCCCTTGTGAGTGAGAATGTCAAACCTGTAGAAGTTACACCTCCTGGGATGATTAGGGTTGATCTTAATAAGTCTAAGCCTAAGAATTCCACCCTTCCTAAGGATAAGTTGCATGATAGACCTGCATAGGTTTGTCATTTTTGTGGAAAGTCTGGGCACATTCGTCCAAACTATTTCAAGTTGCAAGCTGCTAAGCGAGCAAATAAACCAAAAGTACCTGTGCCTCAAGCACAAGATCCTATGATACTTATTGGTGAGTTGGTAAAGGCTTTAAACCTTTATTCCAATCCTGGAGTTGCTCAGCATTCTAATGTGAATAATAACTCCAATGCAAAAGTTGCATCTAAAAAGTTTTGGATGCAAAAGGCTAGATCTAATTAAGTCTTTCTGACATGGTCCTTGTGCTTCATCTCTCTATTCTTTGTGACCATTCTTCTATGTTGTTTTTGTTTTCTTTTTTTTTAGGATTTGCATTACATAACATTCATGCATTTCATGCTAGGTTGTTTTTGTTATTATTTTCCAAAAAAAAAAAAAAAAAGGAAAAGAAAAGAAAAATGTGTTTTGCATTATTTTTCTTGGATTTGAAACCAAGGTTGGCCATATTATCTTTACATAACATGTTTATGTACCTTGTTTAGCTTGGATGAGCATATTTTATTGCACTTTACTAGTTTGAGCTTTGCAGTGTATGTTGTGTGGATCTTGTTTATAGTTTTTAATCACTTGATCTTGATCTTAAAGTCACATGCATTTGAATGTTGGACTTGAACTTAATAAGAAAGACATAAATAACCATCTCACCACTGTTTACTAGCCAATCATGAACACCTTAGTGCATATCATAAGATTTTATGCTCGAGAAAGTGTAACACATGCACAAAAAGAACATAAAGTGTAGCCTCAAATTAAATGCTAAAATTGGTGTGTACATTATTGGGTTATAATTACACAATCAAATAAAATTGGCGTGTACATTATCTTGGCTATTTTAATAAGTTTCAAATCAAATAAAATTGGTGTGTACGTTATGAGGCAAATTAAGAAACTTACATGATTGCAAGCTTTTATGTAAGGAGATGTGAGAGTTATATGATTTAAATCTTTAGGTAATTGTCTCTTTCAAACTTATGTGATGAATTTTGTAGAAATTGTGATTGATCACAATTTACTTATCACTTCACATGTATCTCAAGCTATTGCTAGTTGCACACACTACACAAGTTACTCTTTGCTAAACTTAGTACATTATATTGTATGTGATCTTGTTGTGGCCATCCAAGATTAAAAGTTCCTTGATTTTAATGCAAAATGTGTTTAAAATTTGAGCTTTGAGGACAAATTGATTGAAAATCTTGTTTTTGGAAGATTTGGGTTAAATTCAAGGGTTTTTGAAAAACTTTTCATCTCATACTCATGCATTCCATTCATAAAACATTGTGCTTTGAGGAGTTTCTACATTAAAATGCTTTGATTTTCAAAAAATTGATTTTTCCATATTTTCGGTCGATCGAACCTGTTGCTTGACTGATCGAAATTGTGATAAAAAAACTTGGTTTGAATCTCCCTGGCTCGATTGTCGCTCAATTGATGCTAAATTGATCGAATGTGATTTTGATCGATCGAATCTATTTTTTTACCGATCGAAAATCGCTTAGTGAGTTTTTAAAAAGGTCTTTCTCTCACGTGTTCATCACACTGTTCATACCTTTTTCAAAAGTTCTTTAACTTCTCTTGCTCAACCGATCCAATCTCAACATTTTTTGTCGTTTTCTTCCTAAATTCTCTCAAGGTTTTTGTCTTCTTGTGCCGGTAATACATTTCTACCCCTCCTTTTTCATTTTATTCACATATTTCATGCAATTTAGGTGTAATTTTCGGACTTAATGATTTTTGGGGTTTTTTATTTTTGAGTTGATTTCTATCCAAATTGATTCATGGGTTTTTTTTCTCTAGATGCTATTAACTTGATTCTCATGCTTTAACTTGATTAAAATTGTGTTTTGTTCAATTGGACTTAATTTGGTAAAATTGACTTGTGAAATTGATTAATTATGTCATTATATGATGATTTCTATCTAGTGTAATGATTAATTACTCAATGTGGTTAAATTTTTGAAAGTGGGTTTTCAAAATTTAGGATTTTTGTTATAAACTTCATGTTCAAGTCAATTCTTGGTTTTCAAAGTATAATTGGACTATTCTCGTTGCATTAGAGTATGCATCATGTGTTTATTCTGTTTATGCATCATATATAGTGATATTTTCAATTGTTGTTTTCTCTCTAACCTTGTCTGATGCAGTCTGCCCTTGGTTTTCTTTGTTTTCTTTTTTTAGTTTCTTTTCTATCAATCCTTTCCAACCCTTAGCATCATGGTTAGGAAGACTAGAGCCCATAGGACATCCACCTTCACCTCCACTCCAGCTTTTGATAGTGATAGGTTTCAAACTGAGAAAAACCAAGAAACATATGAGAAGTTGAACATCCTTAGATCTGTTTGGGTTGAGAGGAAGGTAGTGTTAAGATGAGCTTGATCCGGAGATTAGGAGGAACTTTGAGCGTAGGGGCTGGTTATCTTTGTTGGATATTGATCATCCTCCTCTGGCTACCTTGATTAGAGATTTCTACTCAAACCTCTCTGTCCACTCCAATGATTTCAACACTCAGTTTGTGAAGAGTTGGATACGGGGTGAAGAGTATGTCATTACTCTTTCGGTAGTGGCCTCTACTCTTGGGGTGCCTAAGGTACAGCAGCCTGTGTACCCTTATGATGAGACCCCTCCTGTAGATGACATTATGTCATATCTCACCGGTACTTCCATTCAGTAGGGTACTAATCCTCGGATTACCTCTCATGAGTTGACCGAGATTCATTACTTGTTCTTCCGAATTTCTTGTCATTCCATCTGGCCTATCTTTCACTTGCACACCATTCCTATTGAGAGATGTGCATTTTTGTATGCCTTTGTGACAGATGCTCCTATGAGTTTTCCTACTCTTTTCATTCGATCCTTGGTTGAGGTTCATAGGAGTAGTTCTACTGCACATGGTCTTTTCTTCCCTGTTTTTATTCATTAGATTTTGTTACATCTAGGATTAGAGGATTTTCCTGCTTCTGAGCTCGTACATATTATAGCTCCCATAGGTGCCACCTTCCTTTGGCAGAGAGCTGTTTAAATGAGAGCTAGCTCTAAAAGCCCTTGTGTAGAGTCTTCTTTGGGTGTTGCATCACCTCCTCTTCCTCCTTCTTCAGGTGATCCTACAGCTAAGGAGTATGTTGATCTGATGGCCACTGTTGATCCTCCACCTTCTACTTCGGGTGATTCTAGCATTCAGAGTATGTTGGACACTGTCATGACTGTTTAGGCGGCTCATGGTCCACTTTTGGTGGACGTACGCACGGAGCTTCAGGACCTGCGTGTGGATTTGGCGAGCATTAGACGGTCACCTCCACCACCTCCTTTTGATGATGAGTCTTGATTATCCTTTGGCAATTCGTCACAAAAAGGAGGAGTACATATGGATGGAGATAGGGGGAGATTTTAAGATTTTGGAGCTTTAGATTGTATCTAGGTGCTTCATCTTGTATTTATTTTTTGGCTCATGATTTATATATCCTGATATATTTATTTTTTTGTGTTGTATATGTTAGGGGGAGACATTATTTTTTATTTCTGTTTCTTGCTTCACATTGTACTACATTGGTTATTGATTTATATTATGAGGTTATTCATGATATATGTCTTTTATTTTATGTTTTGTGAAATCAAGAATTTATTTTGTTTTACTTGTATTTTCCACACATGCGTTTATGTGTTTGTTGAGTGTTTCAAGAATATACAAGTTGATTCAGTCGTGCTGCTGACAAGTTGATTCAGTCGTGCTGCTGTCTACATTTGCAACTAATAGATAGTAGTTAGGTTGAATTGTTTTTGGTTGGGCAATTTTATTGTAATGGGCTGTTTTTGTAACTTTGAGCATTTTGTTTTATTATGTGTTTTGTCACGGATTGCCAAAGGGGGAGTTTGTTAGGTTCTAAGAATTTAGGATCTAAATGTTTCAGAACTTCAATATGTAATGTCGGTAAACTATGATCAAAACTTAGAGTCTAGATTTAGGCTGCTCAAAGTATGTTTATTGTGTAGTTGGAATCAAGTAATTGTAGAAAATTACTGTTCACTTTCTGCAAGGCTCGATCGATTGAAGCTTGTGCAGAATGTTTTTCTATAGGTTTTCCAACTCAGTCCAAGCCCATATGATGTGTAGGGTTTTATGTTTTGCCTTAAGTATAAAAGGAAAAACCCTAACCATGTTTTGTTGTTGTTGTTTATGCTCTGTGTGTGAATCTCTTGTGAGATCTAGAGGTTTTTGCTTTCATACACACTTAGGGTTATCAAGATCAAGATTGATGTTAAGAGCTTGGTGATCGCTTCAGTTGCTGCATAAAGAGCTCAAAGAAAAACACAAGTGGGAGTACTTGTGGTTGCTGTGAATCCAAGAAAGAAATAGTATGTAGACTCGGAGCTGTCACGTGGTCGTGGGAGTAAGTTTTCTACTCGAGGTAGCAATAGGATATTAGTGATCTAAGTCACTATTGTAAAACTTCAATTCTTTCATAGTGGATCTGTTTTACCATGAGGATAGCTAGGTTAAATCCTCTCTAGGTTTTTTACCAGTTTGTTTTTCCTGGGTTATCATATCGGTGTGTTTTTTATTTTCCACATTGTTTACATGATATGGTATACTTGTGTTAACCTAGTTTTTGAATAATTTATCTAAGTAATCACTTAGCTAAATATCTAGGTTAATCAACTTGTGTTTTAAGGGGTCTAAAAACGTACACCCCTAATTGAAGAACTTGTACGTTTTTAGACCCCTT
Source organism: Quercus suber (assembly GCF_002906115.3). NCBI lineage: Eukaryota > Viridiplantae > Streptophyta > Magnoliopsida > Fagales > Fagaceae > Quercus > Quercus suber. Next base: position 215,345 of record NW_027069962.1, on the reverse strand, counting down.
AAAACACAAGTTGATTAACCTAGTTATTTAGCCAAGTGATTACTTAGGTAAATTATTCAAATCTAGGTTAACACAAGTAAATCATATCATGTAAACAATGCGAAAAATAAAGAACAGTTTTTGAATAATTTATCTAAGTAATCACTTAGCTAAATATCTAGGTTAATCAACTTGTGTTTTAAGGGGTCTAAAAACGTACACCCCTAATTGAAGAACTTGTACGTTTTTAGACCCCTTAAAACACAAGTTGATTAACCTAGTTATTTAGCCAAGTGATTACTTAGGTAAATTATTCAAATCTAGGTTAACACAAGTAAATCATATCATGTAAACAATGCGAAAAATAAAGAACACAACGATAAGATAACCCAGGAAAACCAAATCGGTAAAAAACCTAGAGAGGATTTAACCTAGCTATCCTCAAGGCAAAACAGATCTACTATGAAAGAATTGAAATTTTACAATAGCGACTTAGACCACTAACATCCTATTGCTACCTCGAGTAGAAAACTTACTACCATGACTATGTGACAGCCCCGAGTCCACGGACTACTTCTTTCTTGGATTACAGCAACCACAAGTACTCCCACTTGTATTTTCTTTAAGCTTTTTATGCAGCAACTGAAGCAATCACCAAGCTCTCGACATCAATATCGATCTTGAGATCCCTAAGTATGTATGAAGGCAAACACCTCTAGATCTCACAAGAGATTCACACACAGCAAAACAACAACAACCTAAAAACGTGGCTAGGGTTTTTCCTTTTATACTTAAGGCAAAAAATAAAACCCTACATGTCATATGGGCTTGGGTTGAGTTGCAAATTCTACAGAAAAAACATTCTGCACGAGCTTCAATCGATCGAGTCTAATTTTCGATCGATCGAGCCTTGTAGAAATTGGACAGTAATTGTCTGCAATTACTCGACTCCAACTTTACACATACATCACTTTGAGCAGCCTAAATCTAGACTCTAAGTTTTGATCATGGTTTGCCAACATTACATATTGAAGTTCTAAAACATTTAGATCCTAAATCCTTAGAACCTAACACTTTTGACCTTTCAAAAGCTTGCATCAACACTCTTTCTAAATCGATATCTATATGAAAAGTTTGAATAGCCATTAACTATAAAATTAAGTTATTTAATTATATTTATTTTTACGTGTGGTCTTCGATGGCTATATATTTAAGTTTTTCTCACACTTCATTCTCAAAAAAAAAAAAAAAAAAAAGTTTCTCACACTTCTACTAATTTTTCTTTTTTCTCTCAGTAATGGTTAAATTGCCCTAAAAAAAGTTATTTGACGTTTGAAATGATAGTAATTGGTTCTAAAATTGATACTATTTCTAGCAAAATGATTCTCAAGCATCATCTTATACACCAAGTATAGCCTCCAATTTAACTTAGCTAATAAAGATAGGTTCCTTGCCTTTGCCGCTTGAATGCCTAGACCTCCTTCATCTTTTGGCCTAACTACTTTACTCCACCCCACTAGATGCATCTTCTTCTTCCCCGGTGTGGTGCCCCAAAGGAAGTCTCTATTGATCTTATCAAGCTTTTCACATAGGTGTGAAGGGAGGGCTGCCCCTTGCATGATGTAGTTGGCTATGGTAGACATCACAGATTTCACCAACACTGTTCTTCCAGCAAATGAAAGGTATTTAGCTTTCCAACCTAATAGCTTATTAATGACTCTCTCAACCACAAAATTGAATTGTCTTCTAGTTGAGCCTTTATGTCTCAAGGGGAATCCCAGGTGCTTCCCTATTGTTAGGACATATGTGATTCACTTGTTAAGAACATATGTCACTACTTTATGTAATTGGCTAATCCTTTGACAAAATGCACTTTACTTGTATTTGGGTAGATCTAGGATGTGTTTAATACTTCAAGAAACTTTGTTTCAAGATCAAGTGTTGAAGCCATGCAAGTCTGTCCAAGATTCAAGCTGAAAAGTGTCTGTCATTAAAGCTCAACAGCTAGCTCGACAGCTAGCCATCTATCGATCTTAAAGAGCTATTCAGCCCCGTGGCTCGACAGCAGCTCGACAGATAGGGTATCTATCGAGGTTTATGAAAAATAGATTTTCAGTTCTGTTTTAACTCCAATCCGTGTTTATGTGTTTGGGCTTTCTTTTCTCACAACCCTAGACATATAAAATGATTATTTTAAGGGCCATCAAAAAGTTCACAAGTTGCACAAGTGTTGAGCAAAGTTTATTCAAGCAAATTGTGACCAAAGACAGAATTTGCCCTAGTTCATCTTTCTTGTGAAAAAGTTGCTGTGTTTGTGCACCGTAGGGTTTTGTGACCAAGCATCTTCTTGATCTTCATCGTTGGGATGAACTAAAGAACTTTGCAGCCAACAACCTTCTCTAGTTGGTGATTGAAGTCGCGTACTGGGATCCGCGCAATTAGTTAGTCATGTACTGGGAGCCGTGCATCAAAAGGAGAAATTGTCACTACAGAACAAGTCAATTGGGTATGGGGGTAAGGATTCAATTGTAGGTTGGTATAAGATACTAAGATTCTTTTACTTGTAACCGCTTGTTGTGATAATAGTGAAATTTCGGGAATGGTTACCTTAAAATCACCTGGTGGGGTTTTTGCCGTGTTGGTTTTCCCCATTCGTAAACAAATCACCGTGTCAATTTATTTTCCGCTGCATACTTAGTTTAATTGGTGATTTATTTGTGCTACCACGCGTTTGCATGTTAATTTGATTAATTAATAAACTTGGCTAATTAATCAATTAATCTATCACAAGGGGTCAATTCATTTTTGGCCTATCACCTATGTTGTTAGTGGCTTGAATATTTAGGTTGCTACAAATGGTAGCCTTCAAGTCTGTTCCCACATTTTGTGAAAAATAGATACGGGAATTTTCAGCACTAACTTTTTGCCCAAATTCCCCAAAAAAGCAATCTAGCACTTCCTTAATTGTTTCACTAACCTGTTCACTAGCTTTTGCGAATAGAGAACTAAATCATTCGTAAAAAATAGGTGAGAGATACCTATATTGCTCTGGGATGCTTTAACTAGGATCCAATCATCCTCTAAACATTGCTTCTCAATGAGGCTGCCCAGGTATTCCATGCATAGTATAAACAAATATGGGGACAGTGGGTCACCCTGCCGGATGCCCCTAATGGGATTAAAGGAATCTAGGGAACCCCTCATTGAAGAGGATTGAAATGCTCATCGAAGACACACAACTCATTATGAGCTTAATCAAGTGATCAGGAAAGTGGTACACTAGTAGGACTTTATGGATGAAATTCCACTCAAGCCTGTCGTAAACCTTGTCTTCCTTGTACAAAGGTTGTTTGCATTGGGGAGATAAGCTTGTCAAGGAGGGGTCGAATGCGGCTAATTATAATCTTGGTGACAATCTTATAGACTGAGTTGCATAGACTTATGGGTCTATAGTTACTAAGCAGCTTTGGGTTTGGGCATTTAGGTATGAGAGAGATCAAGGTCTGGTTTCAGATATTCAGGCATAACCCCAGTCTGGAAAATATACCTCACTTCTTTACAAACAATGTGTTTAACTTCATGCCAAAAGTGTTGGAAGAACCCTGTGTGTACCCATCTACTTTAGGGGCTTTAAAAGGCTTTAGGGCCCAAAGTCTTGTTCTGATATCCTCCTCAGATACTTCAAAATAGATTTTTTCCTTATCTTCCTCTGTGAGGTAGCAGCAAGAGAAATGTGCCACTTTAGAGGTGTAGCTAGAGTAAACCAGTTTAGTAGAGAAAAGGTTTTTGAATCTAGAAAGAACAGAGTTTTTAACTTCCTTTTCATCTGTGATCCATTCTCCAAGCGTGTCTTGATGCTTCTGATCTTATTCCTGTGTCTTCTAACAATAATGGAAACATGAAAGAAAGCTATATTGTGATCTCCAAAAGGTTGCCCAGTTCAGCTGAAACTTTATGGCCTAATACTCCTCTTCCTGCATCCCAATTAGCATGTACTCTTCAATAAGCTTCTTCTCCAGTTGAACTAGAAAATCATTGGGGTTGTTTGCTAAAGCTTTCTGTGCCCCATTTAGCGTGGAAAGCACTCTTTTTTTTCTATTAAAAAGATTGCCAAAAACTTCCATATTCCAGTGCTTAGCTTTTCTTGTAAACTTGGAAATAGCTTTAGTGAGAGGTTGTTCTTGCTCTCAGGTATCTTTAACAATCTCGTGAAACTTTGGATGCAACAACCACATGGTCTAGAACCTGAAGGGCTTATTAATAGCTATAGGAGGGGGTCTGGATAGTTCTACCAGAACTGGACAGTGGTCTGAGAAGACTCGAGGAAGATAAGTAACAAAAGCCTTAGGGTAGGTTAATCTCCACTCAAGATTAGCAAAGCATCTATCAATTCTCTCCAATATCAGATCAGATATTTGCTTAAGATTAGACCAGGTAAATTTTTGTCCCGAGAATCCTAAGTCCAGAAGATTGCAAGTGTCTAGGCATTCTTTAAATTCAAGAGCTCTATTGATATTAACATTCCTACCCCCAAACTTTTCATCACTACAAAGAATTTCATTGAAGTCTCCTAGCACTAACCATGGAATGTTATGTAATTGGGCCACTTTAACTAAATTGGACCATAAAACTCTTCTTTTTGCTAAACAAGGGCTAGCATACACAGGTGAAATAAGCCAAGAAAGGTTAGCATCGCGTACCTTCAGTATGGCATGGATTTCTTGCTTAGTGGATGACAAGATGAAAATGTCCACTTCATCCTTCTTCCAAAGCAACCATAGGCCTCCTGCATAACCAATAGTGTCAGTGGCAAAAAAACCATCAAAAAGCAGGTCCTCGATAATTTTTTCTACTCTGTCTCCACCAACCCTTGTTTCTGTGATAACCATAATAGACTGTTGATGATTCACCATCATTTCAAGCACTCTTCTCTTGAAATCAGCATTTAGAGCCCCTCTACAATTCCATAAGAGGGTATTCATGGTTGCATAATTACCACATGGAACTTCCATCTGGTTAGGTGTCATTGAAGCAGTCTCCATCATGCTCCATCCTAACCTTCTCAGTAAATCCTTGGATGTCATACAGTCTAGCTTCCAGACTATCATGTATTTCAGAATTCCCACTATGTCCTCCCTGCAACACAGTAAGAGATCGCAATTCTGGATTAGGTTAGGATCTGAAACAATTTCATTGTTGGGAAATTCCCCATATAGGATGAGACTGACCCCCTAGAGTCTATTACTTTCCTCTCCTGAACCAGCCACTCCGATTCATCCAAGTGTGGCACTACCAATGGTCTTCTTTGCTTGTTCAATGTCACAGCCTCTTCCCTTGTTATCAGTGGTGCGTCTGTGAGAAACTTCCACCATAGATTGGGTGTCGATCCCTATGCTAGATGATCTAGAGCAAGGCTACCAGTTCTGATGCTAACTGGGGTGATTGGGAATAGATGCTTCCATGTTATCTAATGCTTCTCCTCGAACCAATCCATTGTGTCTATGGGAGAGGCTTGGATTTGTGCTATAACTTTGTCTGGGATTGCTATTATCCGGTTCCTATGCCACATTGCCCATCCCATGTGAGGAAAAGTTGTAGGAGTTTGTGGGTAGGCTCTATTTCCTGAGATATTCTCTGACGCACAAAGAAGAAGGGACTGTTTGCTTGCTGCTACTGTGCTAGACCTCTTGAAAGCTTTGGTATTCTTTACCCCAGCAAGTTTTTTGCTTCAAGATGGCTTGGGTAAACGGCTACTGGTCATGTCACTGCCATCTTTTCCACTGCTCGAGGGTGGAGAGCTGTTATCCATCATGTTCTTGAGATTTCCTTCATACCTATTTTGCGTGTGAATCTCATCTTCCTTGTTCAAATCAGCACTTTTCCTGCCTTCTAGCTCTGCAGAGTGAGCTTTCCTAGGTGAGTCATGTGGACCGTCAAGATTGTTGGGCCTCACATCTTTATTCAAGGGCCTGAAAGGTCTGAATTACCCTTGGCTAACCTATCCCCATTCTGGTTGTATTGGTTTGTGCCACGTCCTTGTCCATTTCAAACTAAGTTTTTCTTCCTCGTTACCAACATCCATGCACCATACTTCATATTAGATTCTTCCTCCTCTTGACTAACCTTCTAGTTGGGACTAGATGCTTCATCCCTAATCTTTTCTTTCTCTGTAGATCTGATCTTATAGCAGCACTGCTCTTGCTTATGGCCAAGTCGTCCACAATAAAAGCATAAAGAACCAATCCTTTCATACATAATCTTTTGTTTCAAGCGTCCCACTCTAGCAATGTTGATAAGTGGCTTTTCTAAATTAACTTGGAGGTACAATCTAGCATAGCTTCCTCTTGACCTAGTTGCTGTGTATGAATCAATCTTCATGACTAGACTAATAGCACTGCCAATCTGCCTTAAGACTGTTGTGTCATAGTCTCATAGAACTCTATTGGTAGCTTTGGAAGTCTAACCCAAACTGCCACTAAAGAAAAGTTGGCCTCTGAAGCTTTGAAGTAGGGCTTCTATGGCTTAATGGCTAAGAAGTGTTCACCAACAAACCATGGTCCACTTCGTAAAACCTTGTCATAATCACCATCATCACTAAATTTAATTAGAAAGAAATCCTTCCCCAAATCCATGCAATCCATCTTGGCCATGGGTTTCCATAACACATTGATTTTGAAAGTGAGGTAGTTAAAACCTACCATTCTACCATAAACTTTCACGATCAAAGCCTTGGACCATGGAGCTTTGATCCTGGACTTGGTTTCTTTAGATAACTTAACATCCACCATGCCTTCAATTAACTCCTCAAACTCTGTGTCAGATTCTTCCTCCACAACTTCCTTACTCTCAAGCCTGAACGCTTATGCATAAGCTCCTGGGATGTCCCCCACCAAGCTATCTTTATAACTAACCTGTCTGCAAGGCTGGGAGAAGGATCTTTCTCCATTGCTATCTTTAAACTTCTTTACACTCCTGTACAATTCGCCCTCTTCTTCACTTGATCACTATGTCTCCTATGAGTACTCCACCTCTATCAATAGTGTTCCTACTCTTATAATTGGGTGTGCTTTTCTGTACTCACAAAAAATGTTGTTGATGTTTAAATCTCTTCGATGCACTTAAAATTCATGTCAAGGTCTAGGCTTTATAAATTGGGGTCCATATATAGAAATGGGATCGATAAATTTAATCACACATTATGATAAGAGTTTGGAGATTTTGTGATTTTGGTTGGACAAGCCACAAAGTCAGCCTATTTTCTTCTTGGGCAGTGACTTAGGTGTGTTGGACACGTTGAGGAGAAAAAGAAGAAAAGAAATGGGTTGATGCATTAAGGCTATTTGGCATTTAAGGGAGAGCCGAAGAAAAAAGAAATTGGCTAAAGCAAAGTCAAGGCAAGTGAGTTGCATTTATTGTGATTTGATGTCAAGAGTGTGAAAGGAAGAAAATAAGGAAAAGATGAAGAAATATAAAGTATGGCCATTCAGCCATTTGAAGAAGGGTGAAGAGGACAAGTCCCGCAAGTGAGACTGAGGATGGTGCAGTCTTGAAGAACTGCGTGACTGAGAGCAAGCAAAAGAGAAGAGAAAAATAGAGAGAGTAAGAGAAAATTGTGAGAGATACATAGTGAGGAAGAGAGCAGTGAGTAAAAAGAAAAAAAGAGCATGCTAAGTCCTTACCTGAGTCTGTCATGTGGTTAGGCACTTGTCCTCCTTTTGTGGAGCATTTAGTGTCCTCTGATGTACTATTTTCTTCTTCTTAATATAATTGTCGTAGTTCACATCAAAAAATAAAAGTTATATCTCTAAGTGTTGTAATTTCTATTTAATATAGTGAAATTATTCGAAGTTTGTCCCATGGTTTTTCCCTTCAAGGAGAAAGGGTTTCCACATAAATCTTGGTGTTCTTGTCTGGTTGTGTTTCGGCTGTGCTTGCTAAAATTCATTCACAGCTGTATAGAATTTTTCCCAACAATTTTAAATCCATATATAATAAGTGTGCGTTTGGCTCCAGCTGAAAAAGCCAACTTATTTTTGCTCTATTTATAGGCCTTACTGTACTTTTTGGTACTATTCATAGGTTCTATTGCCAACTTATTTTATTATTCAGCTTATTTTTGCTACTATTCATGAGCCTTATTGCACTTTTTGGTACTATTCATGGGTCACACTGTACTATTTCAGTTAACTTTTACCTTTATCTATAGTACTTTTAGTAAAAAGTTTTCAATTTCAGCAAAATAAACGGATCTCAAACAGACCCATAATAAGTGTGCGTTTGACATGGATTATTTTTGCAAACTTATTTTTCTATTCAATTTTTTTTTGCTACTATTCATGGGTCCCACTACACTTTTTGGTATTATTCATAGATTCTATTGCACTATTCAACTAACTTTTACTTTTATCTACAGTATTTTCAACAAAAATTTTTCAGTTTCAACAAAATAAGCAGATCCTAAACGACACTAATAAATCTCAAATCTTTTCAAAACTTCCAAAAAAAAAAAAGGTTATCATTTCATACTTTATTCTAGTCTGTTAGGATATATGTGGAACTTGTTAGAAACATATGTTATGTAAATTGGCTAATCTTTTAACAAAATGCACTTTACTTGTAATTAGGTAGGTCTAGGATGGTTTAAGACTTCAAGAAACATGTTATTCAAGTCAAATGTTAAAGCTATGCAAGTCTATTCAAGAAACAAGTGAAGAAGTGTTGTTTATTAAAGCTCGACAGATAACTCGACAGATCACATCTATCGAGGTTTAATGTTGAAGCTTGATAGCAGCTTAACAGAAGCTGTATCTGTCGAGAATTACGAAATCAAGATTTTCAGATCTGATTACACGCATATCCAAGTGTATTTGTGTGGGGTTTCTTTTCTCATAACCCTAGACATATATAAGGATTATTATAAGGGTCGTTTCAGCGTTGCAAAAGTTTTTGTTGTATCCATACACACAAATTGTAATTGGAGATAAAAACTGTCCTAGTTTATCTTTCTCTCCGTAGAAGGTACTGCGTCTTTACGCCAAGGATTTTGTAACCAAGGAGCTTCTTGATCTTCATGTTGATGAACTGAAGAACTTTGCAGCCAACATCTTATTCAAGATTGGCGTGTTAATCACGTATTTGGATTCGTGCAAAGGACTAAGTCACGTACTGAGATCCGTGCATCAATTGGCTATTCACGTACTGGGAGCCATGCATTGAAAGGAGAGATTGTCACTACATTACAAGTCCAATTGGGTATTGGGGTAAGGGTTCAATAGTAAGTTGGTATAAAGTATTGAGATTCCTTTACTTGTAACTGCTTGTTTTGATAATAGTGAATTCTCAGGAGTGGTGATCTTAAATTCTCCCAATGAGATTTTGCCTCAGTGGTTTTCCCCATTCGTAAACAAATCACCCATGTCAAAATTATTTTTCGCTGCATTTAGTTATTTGGTGATTTGTTTGTGCTACCATGCTTGTTGCATGTAATTGAATTTAATTAATTAACTTGACTAATTAATTGATTAATTTACCAAAGGAGGTTGATACATTTTTGGCCTATCAAGATTTTTCGGACCATGAGCTATGCCATTCTATCTCAAAACCAATTGGTGATGAGGAAGACACACTCAAATCTTTTATGGCATTTGACATCACACCACACGGGCCTGTTTTTGGAATGGTTGTAATGAGTCAAATTGTGGTCCCCCCAACAATCCCTCCCTCACAATGACACTCCCGTGACTCGAACCCATGACCTTGGCTCTGGTACCATTTGTCGGACTGTGAGCTGTGTCATTCCACCTCAAAACCAATTGGTGATGAGGAAGACACACTCAAATCTTTTATGGCATTCGACATCACACCACGCTGGCCTATTTTTAGAGTGGTTGTAGGGAGTCAAATTGTGGTTCCCCTAACATAGTCATTAAAACTAAAGATTGAAATCCAAATCCTTGTCTTTAAGACATATTTATGTTTGTCCGTTTTCCTTTGATAGAACTCTCTTTCCGTATCTTTGTATTAGCTAAAAGAGTTTTACTAGAAAAGTACCAATCTTGTGACATTTAATGGTATTATTGCTTCCACTTCACCCACCATATCTGTTGGTATCAAAACTTTAGGTTCAAGCAATGATTGCTTTCAACTTGTCCTAGGTTCTAGCTCTAGCTACCTTATTATTAAACTTGCTTTAAAGTTGAATGAGGTTCGAGATTCAGATTTAGAATAAGTTGGTACTTTGAAAATCATAGTACATAACCCAGTCCTATTCACTATGCAAAGAAAGTCACAAGATGGGGTAATTATATATCATAGTTGATGAAGCAGGAATTTGCCTCATCAGTATGCCCCTCGTCAATGTGATGGACGACCTGTAAAACCTGTTTCACAGAAAACACTCAATAGATAAGGGCACTGGTAGGACCCTCCGATGCTTAAGTTAGCTTATTCTCCCTTGAAAAATTGTAATTTGTATAGCAATTGTGTGTTTGTCCCTTTTTACCTGTTTCTCTTAGCTTTATATAGCCTTAGGCCGAGTTAATACTCATAATACTGTTATATTGCAACTAGGTAATCAATGCTTAATGCTTGCAAATTAACTCCAATGTTTTCTGTTTGTAATTGGTCCTTAATTTTGCATTATTGGACGATGGTAACGGTTTCGTGCCATTCATTGCCCGGTCATTGATTGCTGCCTAGAGTTAATGCATATACGCTCGTCCATACCTTACTCGTCACTGTCATGGATGATTTGCGAGTAATGGACGACCATTCATATGCTACTCGTTAATAGTATTTCAGCAAGTCTTCTACATGAGTCAATAAGATTACTCAAAAAAAAAAACTGTGCCACAAACGATTCATAATCATAGCTCTAATTTCATGATTAAGACTAGTCTAAGGCCTATAATGGATTCAATTTTTAATAACTCATGATCCCCTATGCATTGTAACACAAAGATGTGGAGTAAAGTAGGGATGCAATAGCTACTAATCATCACAAGTTGATGTCATTTTTTGTCACACTCTCTGTTCGAATGTTATTTGTCATCTAACCTCCATTCCTATGTATATGTATCATCTATATCTATACATATCTGAAAGCTGAAACATAGAATTTAATGTTGTTACTCTCTTATTATGCCACATCATCCACCTATTTTTAGCTCTTACTCTCTCATTTTTAACTCTTCTTCCCTTTATTAATTTCTTACTTTCTCCAACATTTCCTTCTAACTTTACCTTTTGATCTTCCCATCCTCTCTACCCTACCATTACTCTTTCTCTATCCACTCATCTTCCTCTTATTTTGACTCTTCTTATCCCATCTTCTTTACTATAAAATATAAATAAACTATTATCTCTCATTCAATCCATATTTCCCACACCAGAATATGATAACTCTCTCTCTCTCTCTCTCTCTCTCTCTCTCTCTCTCATATATATATATATATATATATATGTTTTGTTACCTTTTGGTGGGTCTCTTTCTTGGGTCTCCATTGTAGGGTAATGAATTTTACTCTCTCTCTCTCTCTCTCTCTCTCTCTCTCTCTCTCTCTCTCTCTCTCTCTCTCTCTCTCTCTCTCTCTCTGTGTTATGTATCTATGTGCATGTGTGTATATTCTTTTGGTGTATTTTGAATTCAATCTTACATCTCTACTTTAAGTTGATCTAATTTGGTTGTGTTTTTAAGCTATTATCTTTTTTTTCTTTGACTGTTAGATGTGGTCCTATTTTATTATAAATATATTATATAATAATATTATATTATTCTATTACATAGCATGACATTGATAATTTGGTGTTTACAACTATATCTTTTATTTTGAATATTCTTCTCATTATCTTTTATTCTATATTTGTTATTCTCTCCCCAAAAAAATGTGATATACTCTCTCTCTCTCTCTCTCTCTCTCTCTCTCTCTCTCTCTCTCTCTCTCTCTCTCTCTATATATATATATATATATAATTCTTTCTTGCAACTCTTGATAGGTTTTGGTGTTGTGTTTTTTGAGTTCGCATCACAAGTCTTTTTACTCCCTCTTATAGTTTTGGGTTGATATTTATTTGAGTTAATCCTTAGTTAGTTTGGAAGTGAGAATTTGAGTTTATATCAAAACACAATCTACATGACTATCTTGAATTTAAATGTGCCTATCAATTATTTGAATAATGTCAATTGTAATTATGTGATAATTTTTTATTATCATGACAATATCTTTGAGAGAATGAAAATTTTAAATTTAAAAATTTTAGTTGTACTAAAAGAAATTAAGAAAAATATAATTCATAATAAAAATATTTAGAAGAAAATGGACCACTTAATCAAAAGGATAATATCAAACAAAAAAACCAAAAATGATAAATTTATATATTTGTAAAAATAGCGAGATAGCTAGAAATTATTTTTAGAAATTGTTTAATATTTCGGAAGAACAAATTATATACAATTAAGTTAAAGAGTAGGGTTTCTTTGCGCTAGTGCGGCTTGGGGCTTCCAAACCTGTCATAGGCGGTAGAATTTTGTTCCTTCTCTGATAGGATTGTTGGTCCCTAGGGTAACGTGGATTACCTTGAGGCGGTGGTGTTCTTGTGTAGCTTGTGGGTGTAGACTTTTCCCTTGCAACAGTGAGGTTTTAGTGTGTTTTTGGGGTTGTAGTTATTGCGGCTGTAAGGTTTTCTTGGTGATCAGGTTTAACGTGGTTTTGGTTAGTGTTTGCTGCTGTGAATTGCTTCTCCATTCAAGCATGGAGTCTCTTACCAAGCACTAGAGTAACATGTCGTTGAATGATCGGGAGGGGGGTAAGGTGAATCTGAACAAAGAACAGAGCTCGACAGAATATTTTATTACAGCAAAATTTTTGACAAACCGAGTTCTGAATATAGATGCTATTACTAGGACTTTTAGTCCTTTGTGGAGAGCTGTGAATGGTTTCAAAGTTCGAAACGTGGGGGATCACATCCTCCTGTTTGTTTTTGATAATAAGAAGGAAGTTGAGAAGATCTTTGCGAGTGAACCGTGGAGTTTTGATAAGCACTTGGTGGTGTTGCAGAGGTTTGAGAACAATGCGCCGATACATGAGTTGAGTTTTACATGGACGGCAATGTGGGTTCAAATACATGATATTCCATTTCGCTATCTGAATAGGAGGGTTGCAGAAGAGATTTATGATGTGGTTGGAATTGTCGATTGTACTACTTCAACAGAAGAGATGGAAGGTGGAAACTTTATGCGGGTAAGGGTATCCATTGATATCTCTCTCCCGTTGTGTCGTGGCAGGATTCTATCTTTGGAAGATGGAAGTGAAGTGTGGGTAAAATTCAAATACGAAAGATTGCCAAACATTTGCTATTGGTGTGGGTGCCTAAATCATAGTGATAGGGATTGTGAGGTTTGGATAAACAGTGATGGCACTTTGAAGACGGGGGATCAAGAATACGGGCCATGGCTGTGGGCTCCTTTTACTCCAAATCCTAAGCGATCAATGGTGGTAGTACCTGGGTTTTATGAGACTCGAAAGAAGAATTTGGTTGGTGGATCTCAAGCTACGGAGATGAATAATGACCCAGTAGTAAGTCCTGCCCATTCTGTTCCTCCGGCAACAGTTCAAGTGCAGCCTCTGATTGTCACGAATAGTAAGGAAAGGGAGCAAACTCATTCGAAATCATGGTCCAAAGTTGATTCCCAGACAGGGGTAGAGGTTGAGTCCTTACATGAGACTCGTGATCAGGTTGGAGTACAAGCTCCGTGCTTAAATTCTGGGCCTCCGGTTGTGCAGGGAGAGTATCTCAAAAATCAAATTAAAGAGATTGACCGTGGGCTTTCCTGTTTTGATGCAGATACTGGTGCGGCATCTACTGGTACTAGGTTGACTATGAATATTCCTCATGATCAGGATGTAAGGAGTGATGTGGCTCCTTCCCTTACTCTCTGCGTCACTAATTTAAATTGTTTTTCTGCCACTAACAATTCTTTAGTTGTTTCTGAGGATGTTTCTGATCTAGGTTCCCTTTCGGAGGGTGGTAAGGTGGTTGCTACTAGACGTAGAAGAGTAGTGAGAACAGTTTCTGATTTTGCTATCTCTAATGAATCTGGTGGAGCTTCGGTAAAACACCCCAGTGAAGAAAATACCCTTGAAGAGTTACCTAGGAAGAGGAGAGTGGTTTCTCGAAAACAAAAGGACGGTGATTTGTTAATGGCGGAGGCTGGTGTTCAGCACCGCCAAAGCCATGAGTCTTTTATGTTGGAACTGTCGAGGGCTTGGGAACCTCCAGACAGTTCAAGAGCTCGGTGATTTGATTCGGGTACAAGATCTTGCAGTTGTGTTTATAGCCAAAACATGGCTGGTTGAAGCAAGGCTAAAAGATTTCTTGAAAAATTTGAACTTTGGGAATATGCATGTTGTTTCCAAGGAAACTCAGGGAGGTGGTTTGGTACTCTTGTGGAGCGGGGATGTTCAACTTAGGGTGGTTACTTCTTCTCTTAATCATGTGGATGCTATTTTAAATGAGGGTAGAGATAATACTTGGAGGTTCACTGGATTTTATGGTGCTCCTGAAACTTCTAATCGCCATATTACTTGGAACCTTCTTCAAAACCTGAATGCACAATTTGATTTTCCATGGTTATGTGCGGGAGATTTTAATGAGATTCTTAAGTCTCATGAGAAGATGGGTGGTAGGCCTCGGCCTCTAGCTCAGATGCAAGAATTTAGAGATGCAATTGATGAGTGTGGGTTCCGGGATCTTGGGTTTATGGGAAATAAGTTTACTTGGCATAGGACTGTGATAGGTGGTGAGACGGTTTGGGAAAGACTAGATAGAGCGGTTGCAAATGGAGATTGGGAGGCTTTATTTCCGGCTTCAAAGGTATCTCATTTAAAGTGTGGATGTTCTGATCATAAGCCCATTGTTATTCATCCTTTGGGTATACCCATTAGGCATAATAAACCTTGGAGATTCGAGCAAGTCTGGTTACAAGATGAAGGCTGCCATGCGACTGTGGAAGGGGTGTGGGGTTCGGCTCAAGGAAGTATGTCTCCTATACTTTCAGTCAAGACAAAATTGGAGAGGGTTCAGGTGGGATTGAAAAATTGGAGTAGAAATTCTTTCGGCAACATTACTAAACAGCTTACCGTTGTTTGAAAAATTTTAAGGGAGGCTGAATCAAAGGCCATGCATAATGGGAGAGGTAAATTGGACTTGGTTCTATCTCTTAAGGAAGAGTTATAGACATTATTGGTGCAAGAAGAAAAACTATGGCAGCAAAGGGAGAAGACTGCTTGGTTGAATGATGGCGATCAAAACTCAAAGTTTTTCCATAGTAGGGCCTCGCACCGTTTTAAAAGGAATGAGATCTTGAAACTTCAAAGGGATGATGGCAATTGGCGTGAAGGGGAGCATCAGATAGCACCTTTGTTTGTGAATTATTTTACTTCCTTATTCCGGTCTGATGATCCTAATATTGGCCACATGGATGAAGTACTGCTGCTACTCCACGGGTTGTGACTCAAAAGATGAACCATGGTTTGTTGGCTGAATTTACTAAAAGTGAGGTTGATGTGGCTTTGAAGTAGATGGGGCCTTTAAAGGCTCCTGGACCTGATGGCTTGCCTCCTATTTTTTATCAACATTATTGGCATAAGATTGGTGGGGATATGGCAAAAGCAATTTTGTCATGGCTTAACTCAGGTATTATCTATCCATCTTTTAACCATACTTATATTACTTTGATTCCTAAAGTAAAATGCCCCAAGCATGTAACAGAGTTTCGCCCTATTGCCTTATGTAATACTATGTATAAGCTTGTGTCTAAGGTGTTGGCAAACAGGCTAAAGAAGTTGTTACCTGATATTATTTCTGAGTCTCAAAGTGCCTTCCAGTCAGATAAGGCAATTTCGGATAATATTCTTGTGGCTTTTGAATCTCTCCATCATATGAAGCATAAGAGGGTGGGCAAATCGGGTTTTATGGCTATGAAACTTGATATGAGTAAGGCATATGATCGAGTAGAATGGAATTTTTTGTGTAGGCTCATGGAGAAGATGGGTTTTGAAGACCATTGGATTCAGTTAATTTACAGTTGTATAAGTTCTGTTTCTTATTCTATCTCAGTGAATGGGGAACCTCATGGTGACATTAAACCTAATAGGGGACTTAGACAGGGCGATCCCTTATCTCCTTATCTATTTCTTTTGGTGTCTGAAGGTCTGAACGGCTTAATCCAGCAAGCTGTGGGAGTGAGTGATATTAGAGGTTTTTCCCTTTGTCGTAATGGCCCTCAGATATCTCACTTATTTTTTGCAGATGATACTCTCCTTTTTTGTAGAGCAGAGCTTCGGAAGGTTCAAACTATTCAAAATATCTTGCGGAAGTATGAACTTGCTTCTGGTCAAAAGATTAATCAGGGTAAGACCACTCTATTCTTTGGACGGTCTGTTCCTACAATGTCAAAAAATGCCATTAAAAATTTGCTTGGTGTTCCTGAGATTAAGGAATATGAATGCTATTTGGGCCTTCTGACTGTGGTGGGGAAGAATAGAAGGGTTAGCCTAAATTATATTAAAGAGAGGGTCTGGGGAAGCTTCAGGGGTGGAAGGAGAAATTACTATCTCAAGCAGGTAGGGAGGTGCTATTGAAAACGGTTGTGCAAGCTATTCCAACTTTTGCAATGAGTTGTTTTAAACTTCCTGTTGGATTATGTAATGATATCGAAGCTATGATTCGAAAATTTTGGTGGGGTCAACGGGGTGATCGTAGGAAAATACATTAGAAGAAGTGGGAAATCTTATGCCAACCAAAATCAAAAGGTGGCCTTGGTTTTCAAGAGTTGGGAAAGTTTAATGAGGCGATGTTAGCTAAGCAGGTTTGGAGATTGGTTCATGACACTGACTCTTTATTTTATAGAGTGTTCAAAGCTAAATATTTCCCTACGGGTACCATTTTTGACTCCAAGGCAGGTTCGGGATCGTATGCTTGGAGGATTATTCTCAAAGCCCGCAGGGTGATTTTGTTAGGTGCTCGATGGCGGATAGGTGATGGCTCCTCAGTAAAGATTTTTAAAGACTCTTGGCTGCCTGGTGCCCAATCAGGTAGAGTTCTTTCTCCTGTTTTTGTCTTGACTGTAGAAGCTACAGTGGATCAACTGATTGATAGAGACTCTCGGTGGTGGAACTCAACTATGGTAGACTTGATTTTCATTCCCTCTGAAGCTCAGTTAATAAAATCTATCCCGGTAAGTCTCTCTGCCCAACAGGGCCTTCTGGTATGGCCTCATTCACGGACTGGTATGTATCAGGTTCGCTCCGGGTATCACTTGTTATGTGAGTCGCATGGTACTGAGGTGGCCTCATCCTCGAACACAGCTGGGCAGAGAAAGTTTTGGAACAGCCTTTGGAAGTTGAATATTCCAAACAAGGTGAAATTTTTCCTTTGGCGTGCTTGTACGAATTCTATTCCGACTATGCTTAATTTATGTAAGCGAAAAATTGTTCCATCCTCGGCATGTAATCTTTGTCATGCAGGGGAGGAATCAGTTCTTCACGCCCTCTGGTCTTGTGAGGCTGTATGTCCGGTGTGGGAATCATGTTTCCCAACTCTACCCTCTAAATTTTCCAGGGTCAGTTCGTTCAGGGACTTACTTGAGTTGGTGGCCTGTTCCTCTCTAAATTCTGAAGTTTTTGCACCAGTTTGCTGGGCTCTTTGGAATCGCCGAAACAAGTTGCGGGTTGGTGAGGTGGTTTGGCCGTTGAATCAAGTAGCTGGCGTAGCGCGGAGTCATCTGCAGGAGTTTCAGTAGGTTTGGCGCTGTCCCAGTAGGAAGGTTCGTGCACAGCGACCTCGATGGAAACCTCCTGATTCGGGTTTTGTGAAGGTAAACTTTGATGGGGCCATTTTTGAGGATATAAGTGTAGCGGGTATTGGAGTGGCTGTTCGGAATGAGCATGGAGAGGTTGTTGCAGCTTTGGCAGAGAAAATCCCTGTGCCCGATTCAGTTTTCACTCTCGAGACCTTGGCAGCTAGGCGTGCGGTGCTGTTTGTTCAGGAACTTGGTCTTCGTAATGTGGTCTTTAAGGGTGATTCGGCGTCTTCCATTCAAGCTATTAGTAATAAACTTTTTTCTCACTCGTCTTGTGGTCATATTATTCATGACATTTTATTGTTTGTAAGCTCGTTTCAGAGTTCTTCTTTCTCTCATGTGTGTAGGCAAGGTAACGCTTTAGCGGATGCCTTAGCTAAGAGAGCTAGGATATCTTGTCCTTTTTTGGTTTGGAAGGAGTCTGTTCCTCCAGATCTCTATAACTGTTATTTGTCAGATTTTCCGTTATTTAATTGAAGTAGCCTTCTTGGCTGGTTTCTCAAAAAAAAAAAAGTTAAAGAGTAAATTATATATTAGACCACATCTTAAAATAATTATATATTCCCACGCATTGCGTGGGTCCGTGACTAGTTCTAGTAAAAAGGAATTGAAGATGTCCCTTTAGAAAGCTCCAAAAAGAACGTTTATTTCTACTATTTAACAAATTTGAAACATATTGTGATAAGATGGACACAAACACATAGATTCATATATTGGCTTGTTTGGTCACGCTCATTGCATTTTGCTCAGTGGTAAGTCTCATTCGGTCCATTTGCCCATCAGATTGGCAATAATGTCTTGGCCTGGAAAAGCTGATGTACCCAACTGAGAGAGTTTCATAAAAATACTGAATCACAAGGTGGAACAATGACATAGGGGAAATTAACAAAATGAGGAATCTTGAAATTGAAAAAAAAAAAACAGTAATAACAAATGTAAATAACATAAAAGAGTAATTCATAGTATCAATTTCCAACAACTCAAAAATAAAGGTTGTAAAGTTGAATTTAATCAACCATCTTGTTGGCTTTATTCTGTGCCAAATTTGCTTATAATTTAGCAATTAGTAACCCTGTATTTAGGTGGGATTCATGTAAGGGTAGTGAGTGAGAGAGTGTGAAGAAATGCTCAAGTTTGTGCAAGATGCAGGGATTTGCGGCTGGGACTCGCGGGTGACTCGCGACTGGCAAGCCGCCAAATTCAGCACACGAGTGAAGCGTGCGAGAAGATAAACAATCACGCTAGCTGGAGCACTACAGGACAAAAAGTCCAGTCTGGCCGTTCTGTTATCTCGCGGCTTCAATTCGTCACTTAGTCAAGTCGCGAGGCCAAGCCGCCAAACCACCCTGTTTGGGAAAAATTGACTCTTCACATTCCTATCTCACCCTAGTATAAATACCCTTTATACCCACGAAATGTAGAGAGCTTTCAGAGAGAATTTTGAGAGAGAAACCCTAGAAAAAAACAAGATTGATTCATCCACAATCTTCATATAGAGACTCTTCAAATTCCTCTACTCTCACCCTCTCCATTGTTACATTTTTGAGAGGTTCTTATCCAAATCCTTTTCTCACCATACCCACATCTGTGAGAAGGTTATTTGGCGCTTTGGGAAGCAGTTAAGAAGGGACCAATGGTTATTGGTTGATGCTATGGGCTATAGCGGAATCCAGTAAGCTAAAGAAGAAATAGGTTCGGCGTAACCTCGTTGGAGCAAGAAGCTTGGAGGGCTTAGGTACCTGAGTAGATTAGGCTTGGAGGGTCTATTGCTGTTCATGTATCTCAACTACATTCTTTAGTAGATTATTTACTGCTTGGAGGGCGGCGGAGAGGTTTTACGCCGAGGGCTTCGGTTTCCTCACATCGTTGTGTTGTCCTTGTGTTTGCATCTATCTTCCCTTAATCTTTTCCATTTAATTTCTGCTGTGGATGTGATTTTAATTGGTTTAGATTGTGTATCAATTCTGTGTTTAGCTCATGTTCATATTCCGCACATTTATTGTTTGATTATAAGCTTGAATTAGTAATTTGTATTCGAGAGTCTAAACATTCGTAGTGTTTTATACACATATTGAACTTTCAAAGGTAAAATAAAATTAAAAATTATTTACAATATGCACATTCCTTGGACAAATACACTATAAAAGCTTATACATTCAAGATGGACATATGTAAGTAATGGATTTTTAATTTTTTTTTTTTTTAAATTGCAATTTCGTTATGAAACGAACACATTACAACAATCATGCCTACACACTTCCAAGGCTGTTGGAAGCAAATTGCAATTATTATATTTTAGTAATGGATCTTGATAAAGTACATTTCTTTTATTTTAATTATGTGGGATGGACACATTTCTCTCAACATCTTCTTCATCCCCTCTGGACATTTTGCAAAAATACTGCACTTTCTTTTTGGTTCCTCACCATTATATTCATGGTGTACTATTGACATTTATATCACATTGTCACAATGAGGAATATAAATTGAGCACCATATGTGGAGAAAATTGGCCTCTACCCTTTTTTATAAAAAAAAATAAAAAAATAAAAAAAAAATCTAGCATTTTGCCCTCTTTCCCAAACTAATTAGGAAAATGCCCCTATTTTGAAACTCGATTTTCTAAAAATCGAGTTATAGTTTAAAACTTGAATTTTGGACAATCGAGTTGAACGGTTTTAGACCCCTTAAAACACAACCAGATTGGTTAGCCTAGATTAATTAGCCAAGTTGTTACTTAGTCAAATTAAACAATTCTAGGTTAAAACAATCAAACAATCATATCAAGATATAAAGCAATGGAAAATAAATGAACACAAGATATGATGACCCAGGAAACCACACGGTAAAAACCTGGGGAGGATTTGACTTAGCTATCCTCAAGGTAAACCTGAATCTACTATGCGAAAGAATCGAAGTTCATGCAGAAGGACTACAAGCTCCCCGCTTGACTTCCTAATGCTACCCACCAGTAGAACTTACTGACACGACCACGTGCAAGCTTCGAATCCACGGACTCCTTCTTTCTTGGATTCTTCAATTAGCTACAAGCACCCCCACTTGATATTCTTTAAGCTTCAATGGTAGTAATCAAGTTGATTATCAAGATGTAGATAATATCTCCAACTTGAAAACCCTAAGCTTTGTGTAAAGGAAAACTCCTCAAAGATCTCACAAGAGATTTACACAAAACAGCAATATATGAGCAACAATACAATTGGAGCAACCTCCAAAAACGTGGCTAGGGTTTTGTTTATATACCTAGGGTAAAAACATAAAACCCTAAACGTTTAATAAAGTAGGGCTGAGTTGGAAATTCTGCAGAAAAAACAACCTGTGTGATTTTCGATCAATCGAGTCTATTCTTCGATCGATCGAGCCAGGCCGAAAGTCCCAAGTACTTCTGCAGCCACTCGATTCCAACTTTACAATAATAAACCAACTTTGAGTAAGCCTAAACAAGACTAAATACATTGTTTTGATCATGGTTTGCCAACATTACAAATTAGAGTTCTAAATACATAAAATCCTAAGACCTTAGAACCTAACAAACTCTCCCTTTGGCAATCCGTGACAAAACCCTAATTAAAAGCTCAAAGTTTTACAAGTAAAAAGCCCTTTACAAAGAAATGCTCATAAATTTCAAATTCAGCCTAACTACTATCCATCAGTTGCAAGTGTAGACAGTAGCTTAGTTGAATCAACCTGTATATTCCTGAAATACTCAACAAACGCATAAACGTATGTGTGACAGAAAAGAATAAAACAACAGGTATAACATTTTTGTAAGATTCACACAACACAAAATAAAGACATATATAAATGATCAACTCATAAATATAAATCAATAAGCAGTGAATCACAAATCAACAAGAATCAATAAAAAATATATCAATCAATGTTACTCCCCCTAACATGAATATCCTCAAAAAAATGATATACAAAGTGAAGCACCTAGATACAATCTAAAAAACTCCACAAGTAACAAAAATCTCCCCCTAACAACAAAAATCTCTACAAGTCAAAACGCACTCCACTCCTCCTTTTTGTGACAGAATGCTAAAGAGCAATCATGAGTCGCCATCAAAATGAGGTGGTGAGGGTGAATGAAGACGCGCTAAATCGGCTCGGAGAGCACAAATCTCATCTAGTAAGTCCACCAAAATCTGACCATGAGCCGCCTGAACGGTCACGACAATCTCCAGAGTACGACGAACATCAAAGTCGGTTGAAGGAGGTGGAGGAACATCAGCAGCAGCAGCATCATCACCAACTGGATCAGGAACATCCTCACCAGCAGTACCTGTAGAAGAAGAAGGAGGAGGAGCGCTACTAGACGGCTCGGACCTAGGGTGTTTAGAACCAGCTCGAAGATGAGCGGCCCTCTGTCTAAGAAAAGACGCACCTATGGGAGCTATCACATGAACAGGCTTAAAGGAAGGGAAGTCACTAAGGTCAAGATGGAGCAAAATCCTATGAATAAAAATAGGATGAACAAGGGCATGAGAAGAAGATGAACTCCTATAAACACCGTTCAAAGAACGAAGAAAGAGATGGGGAAAACTAATAGGAGTATCAGTAACCAGAGCATACAAAAAGACACACCGCTCAAGAGGAATGGTGTGAACATGAGAAATGGGCCAGATGGAATGACAAGTTATCCTAAAGAACAGATAGTGCAACCCGGAGAGCTCAGCAGAAGTGATCCTAGGATCAGAACCCCACTGGACAGAAGTCCCAGTGATGTAAGATAAAACATCGCTCAGCTCGGGAGACTCGTCATAAGGATAGATAGGATCCCTAACCAACGGTACCCCTAGAGCATCAGCCACTACCTGAGGAGTAATGGTGTACCCTACACCTCGTATCCAACTCTTTACTAAAGTGTTGGAATCATAGACGTGGATAGAGATGTTCGAATAGAACTCTCTAATCAAGGCAGACGGTGAAGGAGGATCAGAAATGTCTAACAAGGGTAACCAGCCCCGACTCTCAAAGTTTGCCCTAATGGCAGGATCTAGCTCATCTAACAAAACAGAACGCTCAGCCCAAATCTTCCTCTTAAGGTTAAGCTTCTCAAAAAGATCTTGGTTTTTCTCACTCAGAAACCTCTCACGGTCAAAGGAAGGAGGGGATGGAGAGGAAGAGGGAATGGACCTACGGGCTCTAGTCTTCCTAGGCATGATGCTAAGGAAAGGACAGAGACACAAAAGAGAAAACCAAAAAGACACAAGAAAACAAAACTAAGGGCAGACTGCAAGTTAGCAACAGAAATAATAGACTGAAAATCTATATGATGCATGAACAGATATAATGCCATGATGCATGTACTAATGCAGTGAGCAATTAAGTTTAATTGAGATTAAAGTGACAAAATTGGCTTAAGCAGGGAATTTCTTAACAAAAACCCCAAAAATTGAAAACCACTTGAAAATTTTTAAACAAATTGATGAATTGAGCATTACAAAACTTATCACATAGATTATAATGCTTAATTACATCAACACAACAAGCCAATTTCATCAAATTCTACCCAATTTAACAAAAGCCCCAAATCGGATCAATTAGAAACCCTAGAATTTTCAATGTCACACCAAACTCAAAATTGATCAAATTAAACTATTTAGATCATGTCTATAGCATGTCTCCACAAAAACCCATTGATCAATTGCATAAAATATGGCTTAAATCAAATGAAAATCCCAAAATTGCAAAGTGCGAAAATCGCCCCTAAATGTATGAAAATATGCATGAAAAGATGAAAATAAAATCAAAAAGAAGGGCAAAAGTGTCTTACCGGCTCGAGGAGAGAGAGATCTTGCAAAAACTACGGAGCAAAATTATAAAAATCTCTATGTGGAGCCTTGCCAACTCGGAGAGAGAGAAGAAAAAGTTTGAAAAGTTTGAATAGTGATTTTGAAAAAGTCAGAACTGAACTTTTAAAAAAGCTTTTTCATGATATTCGATCGATCGAAAAATACATTCGATCGATCGAATGAAACAGTCATTTTAGAACAAACTAAAGCATTTTTTCGATCGATCGAAAAACAGACTGGGTCGATCGAAATGGGTAGAGGCTCACTAAAAATTTTTTTTAAAAAAAAAATCCAGTTTTGAAAGACACAAACCTAGTTTTGAAAAACTACTCCTCAAAGCATTAAACAAGAAAAGCAAAATGCATGAGTATGAGATGAAATGCTTTTTCAAAAACCCAAATTTTTAAACCCAAATTTTGTCAAAAACAAGTTTCAATCATTCTCCCATTTAATTTTCTCAAGCAACAAAAATGTTGTGCACAAATCTCAAGATATTTTCAAACTTGGTTGGTCAGACCAAAAACACACACACTAGCATGTACAGTGTTTAACAAAGAGTAACTTGTGTAGTGTGTGATACTAGCAAAAACTTGAGATACATGTGAGGTGATATGTGAATGGCAATCAAACACAAAGTCTACACAATTCATTATGGCATTCAGCCTAATAGTACACACCGGTTTGAATTAAGTGAATTGGCATCAAGCCTAATAGTACACACCGGTTTGAATTAAGTGAATTGGCATCAAGCCTAATAGTACACACCAGTTTTAATTTAATTTGAGGCTACACCTTATGTTCTTTTTGTGCATGTGCTACACTTTCTCGAGCACACAATCTTATGATATGCACTAAGGTGTTCATGATTGGCTAGTGAACAGTGGTGAGATGGTTATTTATGCCTTTCTCAAAAGAGTCAAGTCCGACAGTTAAATAACATATGACTTCATGATTAAGACAGAGTGATTAAGAACCATACACATCTTTTCCACACAACATGCACTACAAAGTTTCAACTAGTCAAGTGCAATGAATAAGTTCATCAAAGTTAAACAAGGTACACTAGACATGACATGTGTAAAAAGATAAACCAACCTTGTTTTTCAAAAATCAAGAAACATAGTGTCAAACATAATTTTTGCTTTCTCCTTTTCCTTTTTTTTTTTTTTAATTTATTTAAGAGAAAACAAATAAATCATAGAATGAAATGCATGAATGTAATGCAATGCAAATCCTAGAAACAAAACAAAAGAAAACACAAAAACCAAATAACAATGGTCACAGAGGAATGAGCAATGAAGCACAAGGACCATGTCAGAAAGACTCAATTAGGTCGAGTCTTTTGCATCCAAAACCTTTTAGATGCATCACGAGCATTGGAGTTCTTATTCACATTCGAGTGATTTCCAACTCCAGGATTGGAATAAAGGTTCAAAGCCTTTACCAATTCACCAATAAGTGCCATAGGATCTTGTGCTTGAGACATAGACACTTTTGGTTTGTTTGCTCTCTTAGCAGCTTGAAGCTTGTAACAGTTAGGATGAATGTGTCCAGACTTACCACAAAAATGACACACCCAAACAGGTTTACCATGCATCTTGTCCTTAGAAAGGGTAGGTTTAGTTTCTCTCAGATCAACCCTATTCTTCTTAGGAGGTGAAACTTCTACGAGTTTGACTACCTCACTCACAGGTGGTTTGACAATTTCACTCACAACTTCACTCACGGAAGGTTTAGAAGAAGAGGAAGGAACAAAATTCGTGGAATGCGGTGCAGAGTCAAAGAAACTTTCAACATAACCTAATCCAGATTTATCAGAAGGATACTTTTGAACATTCAGCATGTGATCAAGTTTAGAACTAGCAGATCTAGCAACAGATAAGTCATGTTCCAAAGTTTTAACTTTATCAAGCAAAAGCATGCTCTGAGATTTAGTATTGTTCAAAAGATCATTAGCATCAAACAATTTAACAAGCAAATTTTTCTTTTCAAGCTCAAGAAAATCAATTTTCTTTAGGCCAAGTTCTACATTCATAGCATCCCTAGCAGCAATTTTGCAGAGTTTATTGTAGGCCTCTTGAAGATCTGCATCCTCAGAGAGTTCCCCATCAGAAGGGTTCTCTTCAACAGATATGCTTTCATTGACTACAGCAGTAGCAGTGAAAGAAATGAAGTTTCCATCCTCATCACATCCGGACTTATCATCGGAAACCTCATTATCGCTAAGGGTTACAGCCATAGCTTTACCCTTAGTCCTTAAGAATGTAGGACATTCAGATTTCATATGACCATACCCTTGACAACCAAAACACTGAGGACCCAAAGAATTATTTGAGGATTGACCAACTTTTTCTTTAGGTTTTTCTAGGTTATTAATCTTAGTGGGATCATTCTTACTAAAATTTCTATGTTCAGTAGTGTATGTACCTCTTGCCTTTCTGTTGGTATTTCTAAGAAATTTTTTTGAAATTTTTGGCAAGATAGGTAATCTCTGTAGCAGAGAGCTCATCATCAAATCCACCACCATCAACATCATCAACAAGCTTAAGAGCCATTGATTTGGATTTGTTCACTTTAGGTAGGTCAAACTCATAGGACTGAAGAGATTCTACAAGCTTATCAACAGGGATGGAGTCCACATCCTTGCTTTCAGTGATGGTAGTCACTTTGGGTCTAAAGTCTTCAGTTAAGGATCTAAGTATCTTCCTAACAATTTTAGGTTGATCATAGACTTCACCCAAATAAAAGCAGAATTGACAATATCATTCAATTTAGCATAGAATTCATCAAAAGATTCATCATCAGATATTCTAATGCTTTCAAATCTAGAAGTCAATTGTTGCAATTTATTGATCTTAACTGCCTTTGTGCCTTCATGCACAGTTTGGAGGATTTTCCAAGCAATATGAGCAACCTCAACATTAGAGATTCTCTTAAATTCCTCTATGGAAACAGCGTTGAAGATGGCATTCATAGCTTTGCTATTGAAGCCAACTGCTTCTTTTTCAGAAGTTTGCCACTCACTCACAGGAGTAGTGGGCTTCTCCCATCCGTACTCAATGGAATTCCAGACTCTCTCATCAATGGATTTCAGGAATACTTTCATCCTTACTTTCCAATAAGCATAGTTGTTCCCATCAAAGTGAGGAGGAACAAACAGAGAGTGTCCATGCTCTATGGCAACAGGGGTCAAGGATCAGCTCAAAGATCAAGAAATCTCCAACAAAAGAGCAACCAGCTCTGATACCACTTGAACGGTTTTAGACCCCTTAAAACAACCAGATTGGTTAGCCTAAATTAATTAGCCAAGTTGTAACTTAGTCAAATTATGCAATTCTAGGTTAAAGCAATCAAATAATCATATCAAGATATAAAGCAGCGGAAAATAACTGAACACAAGATATGATGACCCAGGAAACCACACGGTAAAAACCTGAGGAGGATTTGACCTAGCTATCCTCAAGGTAAACCTGAATCCACTATGCGAAAGAATTGAAGTTCATACAGAAGGACTACAAGCTCTCCGCTTGACTTCCTAATGCTACCCACCAGTAGAACTTACTGACACGACCACGTGCAAGCTCCGAATCCACGGACTCCTTCTTTCTTAGATTCTTCAATCAACTACAAGCACCCCCGCTTGATATTCTTTAAGCTTCAATGGTAGCAACCAAGTTGATCATCAAGCTATTGATACTATCTCTAACTTGAAAACCCTAAGCTTTGTGTAAAGGAAAGCTCCTCTAGATCTCACAAGAGATTTACACAAAACAGCAATATGAGCAACAATACAACTGGAGCAACCTTCAAAAACGTGGCTAGGGTTTAGTTTATATACCTAGGGTAAAAACATAAAACCCTAAATGTTTAATGAAGTAGGGCTGAGTTGGAAATTCTGCAGAAAAATCAACCTGTGCGATTTTCGATCGATTGAGTCTATTCTTCGATCGATCGAGCCAGGCTGAAAGTCCCAAGTACTTCTGCAGCCACTCGATTCCAACTTTACTATAATAAACCAACTTTGAGCAAGCCTAAACAAGACTAAATACATTGTTTTGATCATGGTTTGCCAACATTACAAATTAGAGTTCTAAAAACATAAAATCCTAAGACCTTAGAACCTAACAAAACTTACCAATGAAATTACTTTTTTGATCATCAATAACAATCCGTAACAACCTACTACTTATGATTTGTAACGATAATATTGTAGACATAGTATTTCTCTAGTGAAAAATGTTAAGATATTTTGTTGTCGTCACAATATTTTCACAATTGTTCAGGTGTCAATTCTTTATAAGTCAAAGTAAAATATAACAAAGTTATAAAGGCATTATGAAAATTTTGTGTCATTCTTTGTGTTTCTAGAAATTTTTTTTTATTAGTCAATTTTTGTTTAACCAAAAATCACTATTTCACGTATAGTTTCTTAGGTTGATTTTTTGTATTTTGTTTCTTTATGCACCATTTTATGTAAAAGCACATAGTTTCACACACACTCACACAAACACACAAAAAACAACAAAAACAAAAACTTAGGATTAAAACACTTTTCATCCTTTATGTTTTGGATAATTCACAATTCCTCCTTAAACTTTAAAATCAAGCAATTTCCCCCTTGAAATTTTGGAAAAAAGCAATATGTCATGTTGTTGTTCTCTCAATTAAACCCTAATGAAAGCTTATGATCCTTAAAATATTTCATTATGTAATGTCTAAAATACTCCCACTAAATTTTAACATGCCAAAAATTTTATTCATGTATTTTGAGTTTTAGATAGTAGTAATGCGTAGAAAGTTGTAATGGTAATTGTACGGTCCCGAGACAACCAGGCCCATTTAGGGCCTTGAGCCTAGGCGCGAATGTTACGGCCTATTGATCCCATTCCCTTTTCCTGTGATGCCAACCTAAAGCCCACACAGGGTGTTGACCTGAGATTTAACTATTATCGGACATCATATACTAAATAAACTGTCGAGCACCTCACCATGAACATGACCGGCAATACCCCTAAGCATTTCTGCCGGCCATACGCACTGAAATGGAAACCAAGTTCCAAAGCCACCTTCGCTACACCCGACTCCCACCTAATCAGCCACTTATAACTGATAGCATTGGACCTTTCATTGCACTAATTGCACGAACAACCATAAAACCCCACTAATCAGAGTACTATAAATAAGAGAGGTGAAAGAGTGGAAAGGGGTTGGAGAATTAGGAGAAGAAGAGAGAGAGAGAGGGCGAGAAGAAAAAGATACCCAAATAGAGTGAGAAAAGTGATCTCATTGGGCCTCTGTGCTGTGAATCACCCCTTGTGGGATATCCTATACCCACTCCTCAAATTAGTTGTGAGCCCAGGTGAGGCCCAGTCCATTTGCCCCTCATTTGGCGTGCATAATTGGCGCCGTCCGTGGGAATCTCCCACTAAGCGTTGGTTCTGCTGAGACCGTGCATAGGAAAATGTCTGGAAGTAACGCCGAAAGTGGCTCAGTAGGATCTTCCCGGGGATCCACCTAGCGGGAACGAAGGTAGAAGAGACACGAAGACCGGGCGTATGAGCAATTGGAGGAACGGTCCGGCCTCGGAGAAGGGTGATATCAAACACAGAGAACAGTGTCCACTGCTTCAGGGCACAGGCAGTTTAACGAGAGGGATGAGGAGCTCGAACGGCTGCACAGGTTAGTACGAGACCTGGGGTTGGAAGCGAGAAACGAGCACTGCGGAGGGGATCAAGACGACCAAGGGGGAAGGCCCTACGCCGAGGAAGAACAACACGAAATGGGATCGAATCAATCAGGACCCCACAACCACCGGTGGCGAGGTTATGTATCCAGACCTCTTCAAGGGGCTCAGGTTGAGGAACGAGGATCTTTCGACATACAGCACGCCCTTGGTTGGGTTCGACGGTAAAGTGGTAGTTCCCGAGGGACAGATCTCTTTGCCCGTAAATATGGAGGGCAAGGAGGTAGTGGTGATGTTCATAGTAGTTGCTTTCTTCTCCTCATACATGGCAATACTGGGAAGGCCATGGATCCATGCAATGGGGGCTGTCCCGTTCACTCTGCACGTAAAGGTCAAGTTCCACACCGACCATGGTATCACCGTGGTATGAGGGAGCCAACAGGCGGCCAGACAATGTTTGGTCGTGCTAGTCAGTGGGAAGAGAGATCAGATCGACCGTGGGGAAGAAGCCGAGCAAAAGTACCGGTCACCGGGGATTAATTTATAGCAATTACAGAGCTCAGAAGGGAAGGGGACCGGATGTGCCGAGAGTATGGTCAAGGTAAAAGTATTGCCGGACAAGGACAAGTACTTTCAGATAGAAGAAAGCATGAAGGATCAGGATAGAGTGGAGATATTATTACTACTCGTACAAAATGCGAACGTGTTTGCTTGGAGCCCATATGACGTGCCCGGAGTGGACCCCAAATTCATCATTCATAGACTTAATGTAGACCCCACATTCCCTCCCAAGAAGCAGAAGCCTAGAAGGTCAGCCAAGGAACGTGTTGAAGCGGTAAAAGCAGAAGTCCGAAGGCTAGAGGAGGCTGGGGCAATAAGGGAGATCTATTTCCCGGAATGGTTGGCAAACATCGTGGTAGTAAGGAAGAAAAAAAGCAAGTGAAGGGTCTGCGTGGATTTCACAAATTTGAATCGAGCATGTCCGAAAGACCCGTTTCCCATGCCGAAGATCGACCAGTTAGTGGACGCCACGTGCGGGCATGCGAGGATGAGTTTTTTGGATGCTTTTCAGGGGTATCACCAGATTGTGTTGGCTCCCGAAGACCAAGAGAAGACCGCGTTCATATCACCGAGTGCTAACTATCACTACACCGCGATGCCCTTCGGGTTGCCACCTATCAGCGAATGATGACAAGAATATTCCGAGATAAGATAGGACAGATCGTTGAAGTGTATATTGACGATCTCAGGGGGGTGTTTGAGGTACTTCGGCAACATAGGTTACGCTTGAATATCGAGAAGTGTGCTTTTGGAGTAGGGGCTGGCAAATTTCTGGGATATTTGATCACTAACCGAGGAATAGAAGTCAATCCCAACCAGATAGAGGCCGTGAGGCGTCTCACGCCGCCGAGCAATCCGAAGGAGGTGTAAGTGTTAACAGGGATGCTAGCCACCCTTAACCGGTTCATCTCAAAATTTGCCGATCGCTGCAGACCGTTCTATCAACTTCTGAAGAAATGGAAAGGGTTTCAATGGGACGAAGAGTGTGATAAGGCCTTTCGATGCAGGCGCCTATGTTGACCGCCCAGGAGCCCGGGGAGGACTTGCTTATGTACTTATTGGTTTCCGACCATGCAGTCAGTGCCATATTACTCAGTGACCGAGGGGTTCAACGGCCCATATATTACATCAGTAAGACTTTAGTTGATGCCGAGACAAGGTACCTGCCTCTGGAGAAGTTGGTGCTTGCCTTAATACATGCCACGAGAAGGTTGCCACAGTATTTTCAAGCTCATACAGTATATGTCCTGACAGAGTACCCCCTGCAGTCGTTGTTGAGGAGGTTAGACTTCACGGGTCGGATAACAAAATGGGCGACTCGTCTGGGCTCTTTCGACATACGGTATCAGCCACGGAATTCGGTAAAAGGCCAGGTCCTTGCAGATTTTGTTGCAGAGTTTTCTCCCAAGATCAATGGTGGAATGGTATGTCATGTGGAGGCTCGTCGGTGGAAAGTATTCATAGACGGCTCATCAAACGCCTTGGGGGCCGGAGCCGGGATCGTTATTATCACCCCGGAGGGGATAAGGTTGGAGCACTCTTTTAGGCTGGGGTTCAGAGCCTCTAACAATGAAGCCGAATACAAAGCCTTCCTCGTCAGATTGAAGGTTGTCTCGAAGATGGGAGCTAGGGAGGTAGACATACATTCGGATTCTTGGTTGGTTGTGAGCCAAGTGCATAGAACATTCAAGGCTCGGGATCCCCGGATGAAAGCATACTTGTGGTCAGCAAAGGAGGCTATGAACAAGTTTAATACCATGAAGGTGTCCCAAGTTTGTCGGACGCAGAACAGGCATGCTGATTCCTTGGCCATGTTAGCGTTGTCAGTAACGGAAGAGGTTCCTCGGCTAATCAAAGTGGAACTGATAGCAGAGCCTAGTATCTTAACGACAGATTGCGTGGGCGCCTCCGAGGTCGGTGTTGCTGCTATCACGAAGCCCAGTCCATATTGGATGGACCAAATCATTGACTTCCTCTCCGAGGATAGAGTCCCGAGTGACAAGCGAGAGGCCAATAAGGCTCGCCGAACAGCGCCTCGATACTGGTTATCGGCAGACGGCAAGCTGTATCGAAGATCTTTTGGGGGGCCGTACCTTTTATGCCTACACCCAGAGAAGGTGGGCGAGCTTCTTGCCGAGTTGCACGAGGGGGTTTGTAGCAGTCATGTGGGGGGGCGTTCGTTGGCACACCGAGCAATGACTCTGGGATTTTGGTAGCCACAAATGCAGAAGGATGCCGCCAAGTACGTAAAAAAGTGCGAACAGTGTCAAAAACACGCCCCATTAATCCATCGACTGGCAGGACATCTGAACCCAGCAAGCGGTCCGTGGCCCTTCGCGCAATGGGGGCTGGATATCTTCGGCCCTTTTCCCTAAGCAACGGGTAACTGAAGGTTTATATTGGTGGCCGTTGATTACTTCACGAAGTGGGCGGAAGCGAAGGCTTTGGCCAATATTCGCGACACGGACGTCAAGAAATTTGTGTGGAGGAACATAGTCACGAGGTTTGGGGTTCCGGAATCGCTAATATCCGACAACGGACTACAGTTTGATAGCAAAGCTTTTCGCGCCTTCTGTAGTGACCTCGGCATCAAGAATAGGTATTCAACACCAGCCTACCCACAGAGCAATGGTCAAGCTGAAACTACCAACAAAGTGATCCTGAGTGGGCTGAAGAAAAGACTGGACGGGGCGAAAGGTAGACGGGCCGAGGAGCTACCAAGCGTTTTGTGGGCATACCGAACAACTTCGAGAAGATCAACCAGTGAGACTCCGTTTTCCTTAACGTACGGAGCAGAAGTAGTGATACCAATCGAGATAAACCTTTGCAGCGCATGAATGGAAGGTTTCAACCACGCCCAAAATGATGAGCTGATGATGGGACACTTGAACTGGATAGAAGAGTGCCAAGAATCTGCTACCATACGATTGGCCGATTATCAGCAAAAGCTTGCTCGGCGTTATAATCGAGGCATAAAAACAAGGGGGTTCAGTGCTGGAGACTTGGTGCTGAGGAAAGCGATGGGGAACATGCGAGATACGAACTCTGGGAAGCTGGCCCAGACATGGGAAGGACCCTACCGAGTTACTGCAATCGCGGGCGCGGGGGCATATTACTTAGAGGACTTGGATGAGAGGCCATTACCTCGGTCGTGGAATGTACATAATCTTAAGAAATTTTACCACTAATCTGTTGTAATCCACATTGAAAGTTAAAGACAACTCCTTTGCCACGAATCTTCAATGACAATAGAAAAACTACCCATGCACGCATGCTTGATTCTATTGGTTGATCCCACTACGACCATCATTCTCGTGCATCCAGAAACTTAGCTTGAAAAATTTCTAAGGACAAAAACCTGTCCCCGCTTCGATACCAATCACTAGGCAGGAGGAAACCTTAGTCAAAAATTTTCTAAGGATAGAAACCTGTCCCCGGTTCGATACCAATCACCGGGCAGGAGGAAACCTTAGCCTGAAAATTTCTAAGGACAGAACCCTGTCTCCGGTTCGATACCAATCACCGGGCAGGAGGAAACCTTAGTCAAAAATTTTCTAAGGACAGAAACCTGTCCCCGGTTCAATACCAATCACCGGGCAGGAGGAAACCTTAGTCAAAAATTTTCTAAGGACAGAAACCTGTCCCCGGTTTGATACCAATCACCGGGCAGGAGGAAACCTTAGCCTGAAAATTTCTAAGGACGGAACCTTGTCCCCGGTTCGATACCAATCACCGAACAGGAGGAAACCTTAGTCAAAAAATTTCTAAGGACAGAAACCTGTCCCCGGTTCGATACCAATCACCGGGCAGGAGGAAACCTTAGCCTGAAAATTTCAAAGGACAGAACCCTGTCCCCGGTTTGATACCAATCACCAGGCAGGAGGAAACCTTAGCATGAAAATTTCTAAGGACAGAAACCTGTCCCTGGCTCGATACCAATCACCGAGCAGGAGGAAACCTTAGTCAAAAAATTTCTAAGGATAGAAACCTGTCCCCGGTTCGATACCAATCACTGGGCAAGAGGAAACCTTAGCCTGAAAATTTCAAAGGACAGAACCCTGTCCCCGGTTCGATACAATCACCGGGCAGACATTAGTCAAAAAATTTCTAAGGATAGAAACCTGTCCCCGATTCGATACCAATCACCAATCTGGAGGAAGCCTTAGTCAAAAATTTCTAAGGACCGAAACCTGTCCCCGGTTAGATATCCATCACCAGGCGAGAGGAAACCTGAGTCTGATGTTCCTGAGGACATGAATTTGCCCCCGATACCACACACACTGTCAGACAGAGGATCCTTGGTCTAGATTCTCGATATTCGGCGCTATACGAGTTATCCAGCGTTCGGGGAATTAATTATTAAAAAAAAAAAAAGGAAAGAGGGGCATCAAGTAGAGAAAAATAGCGTTAAAGACATCATGAAGAGCAAACCTCTACGAGATTAGTTAAAGCAAACGTTCAGCAAGCGAAAAACACCAAATACCAAGTAAGCATACAAGGAATAAAACGGTTGTCTAGACACCAAAACCGGGTGACCATACCAAAAACAAAACAAAACAAAGTAATAATTGTTCAGTCACCATAGCCCGGTGACATAAGAAGTTCAAAAAAAAAAGGGAATAAAACCTTTCAAAAACATTAACCGGAATAAAATAGTAGCAAACTTGCGGGGCTTCTCGATTAATCTCCTCTCGTCTCAGCGGCACGTTCGGTTGGTTGCTGATCGATTGGGTGGGGAACACTAGTGACTTCCGCATAATCTGCCTCCATATGGGCGTCTATCTGTTCCACCAATTCCCGAAAGCTAGTTGTGTCCCCCACATCGGTAGGCGCCGTGGGGTTCTGCGCGACTGGAGCAAGGACTGGGAAGGGTATTTGACCGGGGTTCCTAAGGGGAGAGTCCTCAGGAACCCCCGTAGCCTGCAGGGCCGCCAGCTAGCCAGCTTCAAACCCCACCTTCTGAGCTTGGCGCACCACCGGCTCCACCGAGTATTCCGTATTAGCAAACCCCTCCTGGTACCATTTCTCTTCCGCTGCTCCCAATGCCGCTCTCATGTCGACCAGCTCCTCGGCATAGGCAGTATTTAGACTTTCTGCCTTAGCCAATTTGACGTCCATCTCGCTCAGCCTTTTAAGAAGCTCCGCGCATCTGCTATCCGCCAACGTCCTGGCCTTCTCGGCAGCTTCAAATGCCTTGGCCTTTTCTTTTGCCACCTTGGTGACCGTCTCTTTGGCCGCCCTCTCCCGGTCAGCATCCTCAAAGAGTTCCTTCATGCGACCGTCCACCACGTGGGCCAACTGGGCCACCTGATAAAATTTCAAATGTCAATGCAAAACCGTGTATAGGTCGACAGCAATGAAAAGTGATAACAGCATACAGAAATCAATGATAAGTAGTAAGAGGTTACCGCAATTGTGAACCATTGCAGCCTCCTCCCCATGGACTCCTCCGTCCCCTGCTCGTAAGTGTGGATGTCCTCGGGCAGAAGAAGCCCGTGCGCTAAGCTCTGGGCAATACGGTCCCCTTCGCCTTTCTCCCAAACCCGCACACTGGCAGTGTCGGGGAACGGTTCGTCGTCCAAGGGAAATGTGGGCTACCAAGGCCGAGCTGCCCTGGAGGAGGAGGCCACGACCACCCCGGTCTGAGTCGGCGGCTCCTGTGTGACGATGCCCTGGGACGGTTGTGGAGGCACCCAGGAAGGAGTATCTCCCGGCACCACGGAGGCTTGCTCGGTTGCACGTGGCCTTTTTCTAGTTCGACCGACTTGCGGTAGGGGCGGAGGGGGAGGCGTCTGGCTCAGGCCGGCGCTGGGCATAAAACGGTCAATAGTCAGGGTCTTTCTAGTCACCATGTCTACGCTTTGGTCGGATTCTGTATCAGAGAGATCGGTAAGGTCAACAGCGATTTGCTCGGTAACTTGTACGGGATCCTCGGGAATCTCAGGACCTTCGGGCGGGGCAAGGGCTTCAGGAACTGGGGCCTCTTGAACGAGAGCCTCTTCCTCAACCGAGGCGTGTGCGAGTTCTTAGAGCCGTCGGGACAAGCGTTCCGCCGATTCGTATCGTATCGGGGCTAACTCATCCGAGCAAGTGTAACGCCGGCCAATCTCCCGAGCTTCTCCTACGATAAGGTTCGGCAGCAAGAAGCTTGCGTGACGGACGTCAATATAAGACAGGAGGGGACTGTCTACCAGGAGTGCTTACTTATAAGGTTGCTAGGTGGAATAAACTGGCTCAACTCCGAGAATGAGGTGGGATGCTCGGAGCTACCCGTCCTAGTGAACGAATATCTCGGACCGAAGCACAAAGTTGAAATCCCTCACGTGGACTACTCTGACATCTGGGACAAACACTTTACCGTCTGCAAGGGAGAGAAACGACGGTATGAGCAATCAAAAAAAAAATCAACATAAATATGGGTGTATTGAAATTTAGGTAAGTAAGCACAGTTGTCAAATGAGGGCAGTAAGGTCAGGAGTTAATACAAACCCACTTTGCGGCGAGTAAGAGGAGGGGGAATGTCCCCGGCAAACCAGTTGCGGCGCAAACAGATGTATTCCCCGGCAGAATTCCTATTTGAGTCAGGTAGGCATGATATCAGCCGTACCCACATGTCCCTAACCTTTAAATAGTAGTTTGTATTTTTGTTCTTGTACAGGCTATACATATGGTTTATGTCATGATGGTTTAACTGCAAACCGAATGTATGGTTCAACCTACTTACACAACTAACAACCCGGTAAAA
Organism: Quercus suber; assembly: GCF_002906115.3. NCBI lineage: Eukaryota > Viridiplantae > Streptophyta > Magnoliopsida > Fagales > Fagaceae > Quercus > Quercus suber. Next base: position 178,701 of record NW_027069962.1, on the reverse strand, counting down.
ATTGGGAGGTAGTTAGTCGGGGCTCAGCCCGTAATACCGAAGTGTGTCTAATAAGAGGGGGTCCACGGGAAACCTGACCCCACCCTCAAAGACGGCCATTAGAGGAAAAAAGGCAGTTTGACCCCCTCTGTGGAGTTCGAATTCGCTTTCGTGGCAATATGCCACCTCCACGTCATTAGGAATGTCAAATTTCTGCCTAAACGTGGCTAAGGATACTGCAGTGTTTAAAAGGAAAGCATACCCCATCCCAGAATCTAAAACCGAAAAGGGAAGCGTGAAGAAAGATGATGAAGAAAAAGTGAGAGGTAGGGAACTTACTTTGGGCTCTAAGTTAGGAGGAAAGGCTCTGGGTAGGCGAGTGGGTGCACAGATGAATGCTTGGCAGAGGGAAAATTTTGAGAATGGAGAGTTGTAAAGTGAAGAAATAAGTTGGGATGAACTATTTATAGAGGACAAAGGAAGAAAGAAACGGTGGAAACTGCAATAATGAGGCTCCATTAACGAGGGGTTCATATGGGCGCCAACTGATACACGCACGTCTTCGGTTCACGAACCGTCAGGTAATGATGACAACTAAGCCCAATGAGCCGAAACGGCACGTCTTTTGATGGCGCATTAATAGGTCTATGAAACCGCACTGACTGCCACCCCTTAGCCTTCTCTAACGGATGCGCCCACCGAGTTTCTTGATTCTGTCCGTGTGCCAGGCATGAATCAAGAGGGGGCTATTGTACGGTCCCGAGACGACCAGGCCCATTTGGGGCCTTGAGCCCAGGCGCGAATGTTACGGCCCATTGATCCCATTCCCTTTTTTTTGTGATACCAACCTAAAGCCCACACAGGGTGTTGACCCAGGATTTAACTATTACTGGACATCATATACTAAATAAATTGCCGAGCACCTCGCCATGAACGTGACCGGCAATACCCCTAAGCATTTCTGCCGGCCATACGCACTGAAATGGGAACCAAGTTCCAAAGCCACCTTCGCTACACCCCACTCCCACCTAATCAGCAACTTATAACTGATAGCATTAGACCTCTCATTGCACTAATTGCACAAACAACCATAAAACCCCACTAATCAGAGTACTATAAATAAGAGAGGTGAAAGAGTGGAAAGGGGTTGAAGAATTAGGAGAGGAAGGGAGAGAGAGAGGGCGAAAGGAAAAAGATACCCAAATAGAGTGAGAAAAGTGATCTCATTGGGCCTCTGTGCCATGAATCACCCCTTGTGGGATATCCTATACCCACTCCTCAAATTAGTTGTGAGCCCAGGTGAGGCCTAGTCCATTTGCCCCTCATTTGGCACACACAGTAATATAAGGTATTTTATTTCCTTGCCTTTTGTGATCTTCTTCTTGTTCTTTTTTTTTTTTTTTCTTGCCTAAAATGGGTGTTCATTAAAAACTAATTAAACTAAGGATTACACCTAGACTCATGTAGAATGATAAAGAAGAAAGTACGAATGAAAAAATTTTCATTGTGTATGGTTGAAGGTATTTGATGAAGAATTTCAATCATAGCATATGATATCTTTCAATGCAAAAATTTAAATATTGTGACATGGTTTTAGCAAAACTCAATTGCTTATTGTTGGAAGATGATAATATTCGTTATCATTCTTAGAAGTTTTTAATGAGTAGATATTGTCTTTAGCAAATAGGTAATAAATTCTTATACGAATGAGATTAACTTTGTATAATATACATTTTTTACTTATATAGTTTCATACTTCTTTAAATAAAAATTCTATCTTAATTTTTTTCACTCAAGAGGTAGCACGTGCCACCCACACTAGTGTTTTTTAAACTCATAAACATAAAAATAAAATAAAAAATAAAAACAATTGAGTTCTAATATTATAAAAATTTCTAAAACATAGCAATACAATAATTCAAGTATTAAAAATCATAAATAATTAAAAAATAACAATATAACAATAACAAATTATAAAAAATTTAAATCTTTATCATAAAAATATTAATTTAATAATATAATACCAAAAGGAATCAATATTTAAAGTTTGAAAGTTAAAAAGTATATTTGTAGTATAAATAAAAACCTATAAAATTATTTTAAAAATAATTTTTTAATTTTTATATATAAACAGAGCAAGGTCTTCCAATACCCACTCCTACCCTTAAACCCATTTCGAGAGAAGGATTTAACCCCATCCTTGGCCCTATTTGCCATGCAAAATGGGTAACATCAAAAGACATCAATTTCTTAAAGTTTGAAAGTTAAAAAGTATATTTGCGATATAAATAAAAACCTATAAAATTATTTAAAAATAAGTTTTTTATTTTTATATATGAACAAAGCAAGGTCTTCCAACACCCACTCCAACCCCCGAACCCATTTTGAGGGAAGGATTTAACCCTCATCCTTGGCCCTATTTGCCATGCAAAATGGGTAACGCCAAAAGAAATCAATATTTAAAGTTTGAAAGTTAAAAAGTATATATGTAGTATAAATAAAAACCTATAAAATTATTTTGAAAATAATTTTTTAATTTTTTATATATAAATAGAGCAAGGTCTTCCAATACCCACTCCTACACCTAAACCCATTTCGAGGGAAGGATTTAACCCCCATCCTTGGCCCTATTTGCCATGCAAAATGGGTAACACGAAAAGACATAATAAATTTAAAGTTTGTAAGTAAAAGAGTAATGTATATTTCCAACATTTTCGAAAAATCCCTACATAGCAAGCTGTAACTAGTGAGTAAAAAATGAAGTTAATTAGTGGTGAGTTCAAATTATAACCAGTGGCAACTTGCCTCATAGAATTTGTTGTGAAATTGTTATAAAGATATTGTGGACGCAACATTACTAAGGGGACATTTGATTCGCCATAATGTGATACACATTTCAGTCATATTACTGTAATGTTTCCATATGGTTTTGGTTTTTTTATTTTTACCTAACATTATAGTAATCTAAAATTACCAAAAAATTCACATTACTATAACTTATGGAAAAAAATTATCCCTACCCATAGATTTTTAATTACAAAATTTTCCTTAGATATAATTTCAATTTTCAAGAACAAAATTGAAATATCATATCCTAACCTACTATTTCTCTCTCTCTCTATGAAGAAATTCTGTTCTATGACTATGCGTGTGTGTTATGTATTCTAGAGTTTCGAGCTCAATGTTATTCTTTTAAGGAGGCAAATTAAGTGGGTTTTCATCATTTATTTGGTTCCTGAGTTAATTTTTTAGGACCATCAAGTGTGATTGTCAACACAACACAAAGATAACTTTGCTTTGTCTTGTTGCGATTTTGCTCTAAAGGCAAATTCAATACCATCAACCAAGCAAATGAAAGCAAAGTAAGCTACTAGAGATCCAATCTCTAACAATGGAATAATTAAGGAATACTCATTATTTCTTTAATAAGAAATATTTTTCCTTTTATGTCAAGGAGAATCCTTGTTTTCCACACCAAGTAAATTCATTTTCTTCTACACTAAGGAAAAACCTTCCTTTCTACACCAAGGAAAAACCTTCCCTACTACATCAAGGAAACCCAAACCAAAACTAGTTAGGAATTTGAGGCAATATTCAACAAATCTCCAAATTGACTCAAATTACATCAAGCAATCTTCATTCTTTTTTGAAAGAACTTTGCCTTAATCCAATCAAGCTTTCCTTGAACAATTTGATCATTGATTCCACATCTAAGCCAAAACTTGCGCACACATCTACCTTGAACCAATGTCAAAGATGCTCTAGACATATTTTTCTCTTTAACTTTACCAAGATCCAACCTTGAGTTTTGATACCAATTGTTATGCAACAACGGAAGCTGTAACATCAATTATTGTGATTTGAGTCTCGCACAAGCGCATTCACATAAACAAGAAAATAAAACATCTGCAAGAGACAACAATATTTAATGTGATTCACCCAACTCTATGCCCTTATCCATGGGCAAGGCTAACCAAAATATCCATTGCTAATGATATAGATTACAACGATAATAATCAACCCTCCCAAATGCAAAGCCCCAATACACCCAATAACTCTCTTACACTCACGAAACAAACAAACTCTCTACACACAACAATGAGTAATCTTAATTTCAACCTCCCAAAAATCTACCAAATTACTCTTTGAGAAACCCACATATTCTTCTAGCAATATTTTTCCTCTCCCTATATGGGAGGAACATTGGCATAAGCCACCAAACCCTTTGCAATAGTGCCTATTTATAAGGTTTCAAACTCATTTTCTATCGATAAGAAATACTCATTACTTCTTCAATAATGAATATTTTTCTTTTTAATGCCAAGGAGAATCATTGTCTTCCACACCAAATAAATTCTTCGTTTTCTACACTAAGGAAAAACCTTCCCTTCTATGTCGATGAAATCCAAACTAAATTAATTAGGAATTTGAGGCAATATTGAACAATTATTAATATTTTTTGATAAATAATTAAATTGGTTATTATTTTTTAGTTGCAATGCATGAATTTATGAAGCATGTTTGATTTATTGTAATGTCTTTTTTTTGTAACTTTACTAACTGTGCCCCTCTTGATTCCAGGTTTAAAGGGAAATCAAATAAGAGGCTCATTGCTCATTTCTATGAATGAAGTTAACAACATCTGAAATAAGGTTCCATGTGGACTGTAATGCCAAGCAATGCAAACATGATATTTGGTGACATTACAATTATTTGTGGACTATTGAGAATGATAGTTGGAGGCTTTGTTCTTGATTTTATGACCATGACCATTCCAAATGATTTTTTTAATGTAGGTGCTTTCGAGTTTAGAGAAGGATCCAGACTTACCTTCCTTGATACTTTTCTTAACCATTCATGTATTATTTTCTTCTTCTTGGGCTGTATGGCATAGAAGAGTCAAGAGAGAGATAATCAAATATTTGTTATAAGGCAAGTTTACTTACATTGTATAGAAGCTTTGAATAGTTGAGCATGCTGTGCATTTCATTGGCTTGTGTTGAAATAACTTTAATGTTACTTCTTCTTCTTTTTTTAGTTATACTTTCAAGTTTGATCTAGTGAAGTTTGACTAGATATAATACTGTGTCACTTACTATATAGATAAAGCTTTAGCGAATTAAGAAAACCTCTAGGGAGGCCTTATACATTTCAAATATTCATTATGTACAATCAGCCTGCCAAACACTTTTCACCTTACCTTCACCACTAAAGTTTGTGATCTTATGTGATGCCTCATATGCGTGTTGTTAATTGGTGTTGGGTTAAGAAAGCTTAACCCCAGTTAATTAATTCAATTACCCCAGTTGATTAATTAGGTTAAATTACATGCAAATCGCGAAGGCACCAACAAATCTCCAATTAAATTAAATACAACGGAAATTAAATTGACATAGTGATTTGTTGACAAATGGGGAAAACCTCTCGCAAGGCAAAAACCCCACTGGGTGATTTTAAGGTCACCACTCCCAAGAATCCACCAATCAACAATCAAGCAGTTACAAGTATAAGGAATCTTAACACTACCCTGGCCTATCCCAAAATACCAACCTACAATTGAACATTTACTTCAATACCCAATTGAACTTGATCTTGTAGTAACCTTCTTTCCCTTGATGCACAAATCTCCAATTTCTGACTAACCCTCTTACACGGATCCCATTATATGACTAACTCCAGCAACTTGAATGAATGTTGTTGACTGCAAAGTTCTTCACTTCATCAACAATGAAGATCAGGAAGCACTTGGTTACAAAACCCTATGGCATACAAACACTGTAGCTTCTCATAGAGAAAATAAAGCTCTTAGTCTCTGTACCCATGTGTGACTAATCTTAAAATAAGTCTTATTTATGTCTAGGGTTGTGAGACAAGAAACCATAAACAAATATATAAGCTTGAGCCAGATTTTAGATCTGAAAAATTAAAAATTGTAATTTTTGATAGATTGAGCTATCAAGCCATCTGTCGAGGTTCTCACCTAGTCTCGATAACAGTATCTGTTGAGCTATCTGTCAAGACTTAATGAAACAGATTCTTCACTTGTTTATTGGATCAATCTTTATGTCTTTAATACGAATACCTGATATGCTTAAACAACATAGTTCTTGATGTATTAAACCCAACTTAGATCTATCCAATTACAAGTAAAGTGCATTTTGTTAAAGGATTAGCCAATTACATAAAATTATGACCCTAAAAATCTCCCTCTTTGGCAATACGTGACAAAACCACAAACTTAATTATGAGAAAAGTATAAAACAACAATCTCTATAACTATTACACAAAAGTACTTAAGTCTAACTATTACTATAAAGTCTTGATAAACTTTGCAAGAAAATAGATCATGGCATGAGAAACTTGCACTATGAAGTCTTGAAAAACATTGCAAGAAGGTGCAAAACCACCCAGGGCACGATTAGCGGGGAGAAATGTGACCAATAATGGTGTTCATTTGACATATCTCATCAAAAAGATGGTCAAGACCGCTACCAAAGTCAGCATGTAGGAGTTGAAGCTAATCCATGATGGCAAGGAGAAAGACCTCTGCTCCAGAAGAAAAAGAAGAAGGAGGAGCAGATAAGGAAAAGGGTCGAGAAGCAGGGGCAGCGTCGAAGTAAACTTCACATGAGGCCGCTTTGCAGCCAGCTATGCATCACTCCTCTGAATAGATTCCTTGCTGATGGCACCCATAGCATAGAAAGGAGTAGATAGAGGAAAGGTGACGTGTATGTGTGAGAGGATGCATGTGATAGCTGAAGGAAAGATGAGCTTATAACGTATAACAGCGTCTCGATAAATATCTATCATAGATTCTATCATGTGTGAAGGAAAATCTATAGAAAGATCCTCCATGAGAGAAAGAAGAAAACAAGCACGAGGCTCAATGATAGTGTTATAGTGTGACTGTGGTGTAAGAACAAAGGTCATCACCATATTAAGGATCCTTGGACCCTTAGCAAATTGGGTTGTGGATAAATTTAGAGTTTCTCCCTATACCATGGCTTTCTCACAAAATAGTAAGGTCATCTCGTCTTGAGAGATAGAACGGAGACGAATGTGTCTAGGTAGTCCGGACAATCTACCCTAGGGATGCGTAGTACCTCGGAAATAAACTCTGGGGTGACTACAATACGTGTACCTCGGAATACCGTAGAAAACCTAGGCACAGAGGTATCGATGGCGTGCATGTTAGAGTAGAACTCTTAAATGAACACACCGAGACACCTCTTAGGTATCCTACAAAGAGAAGCCTAACCCCGAAAGCTAAACACACCGGGAAGAGGACTGTCTGGAAAACCAGATAGAATGACCTGGCGTTTCAAATGAATCACCCGGTCAGAGAAGTTCTCATAAAAGTCTTGTTTGGCCTTCTCATTATGAAACCTCACAGAATCAAGAATGGAGGGAGAAGAAGATGAAGAAGAACCACGACGTGAGATCTGGTTCTTTGAAGGAATAGATTTCTTGGGTGCCATAGACAGGAAACTAGATAGAGAAAGAAAAGAAAAGAAGAACGCAGCAGAAGACAAGGCTCAAGAAAGAAGTACAGTGCATGATAATGCATGAGCATGTTACATGCAAAAATAAGTGCATCATGGGCAAAAACCCAATCCAAACTACATCATTCACTTTGTTTAATCAAGCACACAGCGTAGAATGCATGAAAACATGATTATAATGCTAGAGAATGCAATGCATAAGCATGTGAGAACAAACCAACAATACCCAACCCAAAGGGACTTTTCTGATTGTCTCCCTCTCTATCTCTTTCTCATTATTTTACGTTAGTAGTGTCTATGGCACCCAAACGTAAATCCACTCCTGCTCGGAACCCTCTACATTCTGGAGCTTCCTCTTCTTCTGACTCTGCTCCTCTTAATCTTTAGTTCCGTGATGGAGATGCCCACAAGGCATTTACGGAGAACTTTTCTCGACGAGGTGTTCATTCGAAACGCCAAGTCATTTTGGTAGACTTCGCCAACACTGACCTTCCCTCTGTCATTCACAGTAAGGGATGGGAGTCACTGTGTGACGTCCCGGTCACTTGTCCTCTCATACTAATTCAGGAGTTTTACTCCAATATGCACGGGATAGATCATTCAATACCTCTCTTTTTCACTCGCGTTTGAGGTACGCGCATCCCTGTCACACCACAGCTAGTTGCGAATGTGCTTAGGGTTTTTAGGATAGAGTTTCCTGACTATCCTTCTTGTGAGTGTCTGAGGACTGTGTCCAAAGATGAGCTCATCTCTACCTTTTGTCAGCGCCCTGCTGATTGGGGTGAGCATCAATACACATCATGTAGGCCTTTTGCTAAAGGTCCTAGATTCCTAAACATGGTGATGACGTTTGTACTCCATCCTCTCTCTCACTACAACGTGAAGAACTTAATTTGGAGGGCTTGTCAAAACACTTTGCCAACGAAAACCAATCTAGTTCGTCGGACTATCATCTCTGACCCCTAGTGTTACCTGTGCTTAAGGGATTCGAAAAACATTCTTCATGCAATGTGGTCTTGTCCAGAGCTGGATATAGTCTAGGATGATTCCAAGTTTAGAGATAACTGACATCTCAATCAGTTCTTGGATATCAAAGCTCTCACTACTTGGATTTTTCAAATGAATAAAAGCTTAGTGTTAGGACATATGTGATTCACTTGTTAAGAACATATGTCACTACTTTATGTAATTGGTCAATCCTTTGACAAAATGCACTTTACTTGTATTTGGGTAAATCTAGGATGTGTTTAATACTTCAAGAAATTTCGTTTCAAGATCTAGTGTTGAAGCCATGCAAGTCTATCCAAGATTCAAGCTGAGAAAGTTTCTGTCATTAAAACTCACAGCTAGCATCTATCGAGCTTAAGAAGCTGTTTCAGTCCCGTGACTCGACAACTGCTCAACAGCATCTCGACAGATAGGCATCTGTCGAGGTTTATAAAAAACAGAGTTTCAAATCTGTTTTGACTCTAATCCATGTTTATGTGTTAGAGCTTTCTTTTCTCACAACCCTAGACATATAAAATGATTATTTTAAGAGCCGTCAAAGTGGACACAAATTGTACAAGTGTTGAGCAAAGTTTATTCAAGCAAATTGTGACCGAAGACAGAGTTTTGCCCTAATTCATCATTCTTATAGAATTTGCTATGTTTGTGCACCGTAGGGTTTTGTAACCAAGCATCTTCTTGATCTTCATCATGGATGAAGTAAAGAAGTTTGCAACCAATAACCTTCTCTAGTTGGTGATTGAAGTCGTGAACTAGGATCCGCGCAATTGGTTAGTCACGTACTGGGAGCCGTGCATCAAAAGGAGAAATTGTCACTACAAAACAAGTCCAATTGGGTATTGAGGTAAGGGTTCAACTGTAGGTTGGTATAAGGTACTGGGATTCCTTTACTTGTAACTGCTTATTATGATAATAGTAGAATTTCGAGAGTGGTGACCTTAAAATCACCCGGTGGAGTTTTTGCCATGTAGGTTTTCTCCATTCGTAACAAATCACCGTGTCAATTTATTTTTTGCTGCACACTTAATTTAATCGGTGATTTGTTTGTGCTACCACACGTTTGCATGTTAATTTGATTAATTAATTAAACTTGGCTAATTAATCAATTAATTCATCACAAGGGGTCAATTCGTTTTTGGCCTATCACTTAGCACTCTTCTCCATGACATGCAGTCTGATCAATATGTGTTAGGTTATAAAGACTTAGGATTTAATGTATTTAAAACTCTAATGTGTATTGTTGGCAAACCGTGATCAAAACAAGTTATTTAGTCTTGTTTAGACTTGCTCAAAGTAGTGTTGTTTATGTAAAGTTGGAATCGAGCTGATGCAGAATTCACTGTGCATCTCGGCCTGGCTCGATTGATCAAAGCTTAGGCTCAATCAATTGAAAATAGGGCAAATGCATTTTTTTTGCAGAATTTCCAACTCAGTCCTAACTCCTAAAACGTTTAGGGTTTTATATTTTGCCTTAGGTATATAAGGCAAACCCTACCCACGTTTTAAAGGTTGCTCATATTGTTGTTTGTGTGAATCTCTTGTGAGATCTGTGAGGAGTTTTTCTTCACACAAACTTATGATTATCAAGATGAGATTTCTTTAAGACCTTGATGATCATTCAGTTGCTGCTATAAGAGTTTAAAGATACACAAGCGGTTGTACTTGTATTTGCTAAAGAATCCAAGAAAGAAGGAGTCTGTAGTCTCAGAGTTTGCACGTGGTCATATCAGTAAGTTCTACTAGTGTGTAGCAATAAGAAGTCGAACGTGGGGGCTTATAAGTCTTATTATATGAACTTCAATTCTTTCAAAATAGTGGATTCAAGTTTACCTTGAGGATAGCTAAGTTAAATCCTCCTCAGGTTTTTTACCGGTTTGGTTTTCCTAGGTCATCATATTTTTATGTTATTTATATTTTTGCTGCTATATACTTGATATGATTGTTTGATTGTGATAACCTAGATTTGTATAATTTGACTAAGTTAATCACTTGGCTAATTAATTAGGTTAATCTTGTTGTGTTAAGGGGTTTAAAAATTGTTCAAGTGGTATCAGAGCAGGTAGCTCTCTTGTTGTAGATCTTTTGATCTCTGAGTTGATCCTTGACCCCTGTTGTCACGGAACACAGACACTATCTGGTTATTCCTCCTCACTTTGATGGGAATAATTATGCTTATTGGAAAGTAAGGATGAAAGCATTCCTGAAATCAATTGATGAGAAAGTCTGGAACTCCGTTGAATACGGATGGGAGAAGCCCACTACTCCTGTGAGTGAGTGGCAAACTTCTCAAAAAGAAGTAGCTAGGTTCAATAGCAAAACTATGAATGCTATCTTTAATGTTGTTTCTTTAGAGGAATTTAAGAGAATCTCTAATGTTGAGATTGCTCACACTACATGAAAAATCCTTTAGACTGTACATGAAGGCACTAAGGCAGTTAAAATTAATAAGTTGCAGCAGTTCACATCTAGATTTGAAAGCATTAGGATGTCTGATAATGAATCGTTTGATGAATTCTATGCTAAATTGAATGATATTGTTAATTCTGTATATAATCTGGGTGAAATCTATGATCAACCTAAAATTTTTAGGAAGATTTTTAGATCCTTGACTGAGGACTTTAGACCCAAAGTAACTGCCATCATTGAGAGTAAGGATGTGGACTCCATCCATGTTGATGAAATTATAGGATCTCTTCAGTCATATGAGTTGGACCTACCCAAAACTAACAAATCCAAGTCAATGGCTCTTAAGTCAGTTGATAATGTTGATGTGGGTGGATTTGATGATGAGCTCTCTGCTACAGAGATTGCTTACCTTGCCATGAACTTTAAAAACTTTCTTAGGAATAGTAACAGAAAGGCAAGAGGTACAAACACTGCTGAACCTCGAAACTTTAGGAAGAATGATCCCACTAAGGTTAATAACAATGAAAAACCTAGAGAAAAAGTTGGTCAATCTTCAAACAACTATATGGGTACTCAGTGTTTTGGATGTCAAGGGTATGGTCACATGAAATCTGAATGTCCCACATACTTGAGGTCTAAGGGGAAGGCTATGGCTGTAACCCTTAGTGATAATGAAGTTTTTAATGATGAGTCTGGATGTGACGATGATGGAAACTTCATTGCTTTCACTACTACTGTTGTAGTCAATGAAAGTGTGTTTGTTGAAGAAAATCCTTCTGATGGGGAACTCTCTGAGGATGCAAATCTTCAAGAAGTCTACAATAAACCTTGCAAAGTTGCTGCAAAGAATGCCATGAATGTTGAATTAGGCTTAAAGAAAATTGATTCTCTTGAGCTTGAAAAGAAAAATTTGCTTTCTAATTTGGTTGATGCTAATGATCTTTTGAACAATATGAAAACTGAGAATATGCTCTTGTTTGATAAAGTTAAATCTTTAGAATATGATTTATTTGTTGCTAGATCTGCTAAATGTTCAAAAGGCTCCTTCTGACAAATCTGGATTAAGTTTTATTGAAAGCATCTTTGTGTCTGCACCCTATTCCACAAACTTTGTTCCTTCTTATTCCTTCGAACCCCCTGTATGTGAGGTTGTGAGTGAGACTGCTAAACCTGTAGAGGTCACACCTCCAAGGAAGATTAGGATTGATCTGAAAGAGTCTAAACCTAAGGAGTCTACCCTTTCTAAGGACAAGATGCATGGTAAGCCTATTTGGGTTTGTCATTTTTGTGAAAAGTCTGGACACATTCGTCCAAATTGTTATAAGCTGCAAGCAGCTAAGCGAGCAAATAAGCCAAAAGTGTCTGTGCCTCAAGCACAAGATCCTATGACACTTATTTGTGAATTGGTAAAGGCTCTAAACCTTTATTCCAATCCTAGAGTTGGAAATCACTCTAATGTGAATAAAAACTCCAATGCTCATAATGCATCTAAGAGGTTTTGGATGCAAAAAGCTCAATTTACTTAAGTCTTTCTGACATGATCCTTGTGCTTCATTGCTCTATCTTTTGTGACATTTGTTCTTTGGTTTCTTTTATTTGTTTTGTTTCTAGGACTTGCATTACATAAAATTCATGCATTTCATTCTAGGACTGTTTTTGTTTCCTCCTTTTTATAATTAAAAAAATAAAAATAAAAAATAAAAAAGGGAAAAGGAAAGCAATTTGTGTTTTGTATTCATTCTCTTGGTTTTTGAAAACAATGTTAGTCAATTTATTTTCACATAACATGTCTTTGTACCTTGTTTAGCTTTGATGAGCTTATTTATTACACTTTTCTGGCTGAAGCTTTGTAGTGCATGTTGTGTGGAAAAGATGTTTATGGTTTTTTTATCACTTTGTCTTGATCTTGAAGTCATATGTCTTTAACTGTCGGACTTGAACATTTTGAGAAAGACATAAATAACCATCTCATCATTGTTCACTAGCCAATCATGAACACCTTAGTGCATATTTTAAAATTTTGTACTCAAGAAAGTGTAGCACATGCACAAAAAAAACATAAGGTGTAGCTTCAGTTTAATTGCTTAATGCTTAAAATTGGTGTGTACTATTAGGCTTGATGCCAAATCATATAATTAAAATTGGTGTGTACATTATCCTGACTTTTTAATAAGTTTCTGAATAAATTAAAATTGGTATGTATATTATGAGACAAAATTTCAAGAAACTTACATAATTACTAACTTATGTTCTAGGAGATATGGGAGTTATATGATGTAACTCTTTAGGTGATAGTCTTTTTTAAATTCTATGTGATGAATTTTATAGACTTTGTGGTTGATTTCTATTCACATATCACCTTACTTGTATCTCAAGCTTTTGCTAGTTGCACACACTATACAAGTTACTCTTTACTAAACTTTGTACATGTTCTTGTGTATGTTTGTGGTCTGACCAACCAAGTTTGAAAATACTTTGAGTTTTTATGCAAAATAGCTTTATTTCTTGAGAATTTAATGGAAGATTGTTTGAAAATCTTAATTTTGAAAAACTGGGCTTAAATCTTAGGTTTGTGAAAATCATTTCATCTCATACTCATGCATGTTATACATAATTTCCAATGCTTTGAGGAGATGTTGCATCAAATTCTGTTGATTTTCAAAAATTCATTTTTTTTACAATTTCAATCAATTGAATCTGTTCTTCGATCAATCGAAATTGCGATGGAAAATTTAGGTGAGTCTCTGTCTGTTTCGATCAATCGAAAATCGTGAATCAAGTTTTTAAAAACTCAGATTTGACTTGTTCAACTACACATTTTCAAAAGTTTTTCAACTTTTCTCTCTCTCTCCGACTCGGCAAAGCACAATCATCAATTTTTTGTCATTTTCGACCATTTTTTTTTTGGCAAGGTTTTCCTCTCTCAACACCGGTAAGACCTTTATACCCTTTCTTTTACATTATTTTTCATGTTTTCATGCATTATTTCATGGTTTTTGGGTAAATTTTCAGACTATGCATAAATTGGGACTTTTGATTAATCAAGCCTTATTTTGTGAAATTGATCAATGAGTTTTGTTGCTATATTGATATATTCATCATCTATGATGGTTAATTTGATCAATTTGGGGTTTTGTAAAAAATTAAAAATTCTAGGACTTGTATTGAACCCGAATTGGGGATTTTGTCAAATTAGGTTTAATTGATGAAATTGGCTTATTGTTTTGATGTAACTGATTATTATTATCTATTTTCTCTCATGTGTAATGATCAATTCGTCAATTTCTCTCAAATTGAACAAGTGGTTTTTTCAAATTTTTGAGGTTTTTGTTAGAAACTTTATGCACAAGCCAATTTTGTGAATTTGAACTTAAATTGAATCTAGTTTCACTGCATTAGCACATGTATCATGTCATTTAATTTATTTGTGCATCATATAGATTTTTGTTCTATATCTGTTTTGTGCTAATTTGCAGTCTGCCCTTGATTTTTTCTTTTTTTTTTTGTTTTTCTTGGTTCTGTTGTGTGTCCTTGTCTTTTCCTTAGCAACATGCCTAGGAAAACTAGAGCCCATAGGACTCCCTTCTCTTCTTCTGAGTCTCCCTCTAGGAATGAGTTGTTTAAGGATGCTAAAAGCAGAGAGGCCTTTGATAAGCTAAACAGTAAGAGAAAGATTTGGGCTGAGCGTTCTGTGCTGCTTGATGAGTTAGATCCTGCCATTAAGGCAAACTTTGAGAGTCAAGGTTGGTTGTCCCTGTTGGAGATAGATCATCCACCTCCGACCGCCCTCATTAAAGAGTTCTATTCGAACCTCTCTTACCACGTCTATGATTCCAACACCTTTGTTAGGAGTTGGATACAATGTGTTGAGTTCACCATTACCCCTAGGGTAGTGGCTGAGGCTCTTGGGGTCCCCGTTGTTAGGCAGCCTAACTATCCTTATGAGAAGTCTCCACCCCTTGATGACGTCATGTCATACATCACTGGATCTTCTATCCAATGGGGTTCTGATCCTCGGATCACGTCCGCTGAGCTTCCTGTGATTACCTATCTTTTTCTTAGGATAGCGTGTCATTTTTTGTGGCCTATCTCTCATCTCCACACCATCCCTATTGAGCAATGTGTGTTTTTATATGCCCTTATCTCTGGTGCTTCGATTTCTTTTCCTTATCTATTTCTTCGTTCTTTGAACGAGATTCATAGGAGCAGCGCTGTTGGTCACGCTCTTGTCTATCCTATCTTCATTCATAGGATTTTGTTGTTTTTAGGTTTAGATGGTTTCCCCGCGTCTGAGCCCGTACATGTTACTGGTCCCATAGGTGCCTCTTTTCTTCATCTGAGGGCTACACATCTGAGACCTCCTTGTGTTCAGTCTTCTGGTGTTGTACCCTCTCCTTCTTCTTCTACAGGTGATGCACAGGCCGAGGCGTCTGGTGCTGCTATTCCTCCACCGACTACTTCGGATGATTCAGACATTTGACGCACGTTGGATCATGTCTTGACCATTCAGGCGGCTCAAGGACAGGTTTTGGTGGACTTGCTCGATGAGGTTCGTGCTTTGTGGGCAGAGTTGGCACATTTCAGACGATCTCCTTCGCCACCTCCTTTTGATGATAGAGTATGATTGCTCTTTGGCATTCCATCACAAAAAGGGGGAGTAGCATTTTGGTTTAGCCTGTTGAGTTTTTGTTGATAAGGGGAGTTTTTTGTTTCTATGGAGCCTGTGATGATTAGATTGTATCTAGGAGCTACATCCTGTATTTACATTCTTTTGGCTCTAGATGTTTTTTTTTTTTTTTTTTTTTTTTTTGTTGGACTATTCATGTTAGGGGGAGATACTTTTATGTTGTTTCTTGTTTCACTGCTTATTGTTTTATATCTTTTTGGTTATTCATTTGATATATGTCTTTATTTTGTATTTTGGTGAAATCAAGAATTTATTTTGTTTACTTGTATTTTCCACACATGCGTTTATGCGTTTGTTGAGTATCTCAAGAAATACAGGTTGATTCAATTAAGCTGCTGTCTACACTTGCAACTGATGGATAATAGTTAAGATTTGATTTGTTATGTAAAGGGTTGTACTTTGTAAACTTTGAGCTTTTAGTTGTGTTTTGTCACGAATTGCCAGAAGGGGAGTTTGTTAGGTTCTAAAGACTTAGGATTTAATGTATTTAGAACTCTAATGTATATTGGTGGCAAACCATGATCAAAACAAGTTATTTAGTCTTGTTTAGACTTGCTCAAAGTAATGTTGTTTATGTAAAGTTGGAATCGAGCTGATGCAGAATTCACTGTGTATCTCGACCCTGCTTGATTGATCGAAGTTTAGGCTCAATCAATCAAAAATCGGACAGATGCGTTTTTTCTGCAGAATTTCCAACTCAGCCCTAACTCCTAAAACATTTAGAGTTTTATGTTTTGCCCTAGGTATATAAGGCAAACCCTATCCACATTTTAGAAGTTGCTCATATTGCTGTTTGTGTGAATCTCTAGTGAGATCTGTAAGGAGCTTTCCTTCACACAAACTTAGGATTATCAAGAGGAGATTTCTTCAAGACCTTGATGATCATTCATTTGCTGCCATAAGAACTTAAAAATACATAAGCGAGTGTGCTTGTATTTGCTGGAGAATCCAATAAATAAGGAGTCCGTGGTCTCGAAGCTTATACGCGGTCGTATTAGTAAGTTCTACTGGTGGGTAGCAATAAGAAGTCGAGCGTGGGGGCTTGTAAGCCTTATTGTATGAACTTTGATTCTTTCAAGATAGTGGATTCAAGTTTACCTTGAGGATAGCTAGGTTAAATCCTCCCCAGGTTTTTTACCAGTTTGGTTTTCCTAGGTTATCATATCTTTGTGTTATTTATATTTCCGCTACTATATACTTGATATAATTGTTTGATTGTGATAACCTAGATTTGCATAATTTGACTAAGTTAATCACTTGACTAATTAACTAGGTTAATCCTGTTGTGTTAAGGTGTCTAAAAACTGTTCAATATGGACACAAAGGAACCAAGTCCGTTTGCATCAACCTAGCTATCCCACAACCCAGCATGCCCAGCCGTCTAAATGTCGACGCAATGAATACAAAGCCATTCTACCCCTACCAAATCTCGTCAGCAAAAGACTCGTGCTACCTGGTCCTCTCCTCCCCCAAGTAAGTTCGAAATAAATTTCTATGGAGCCATTTGTGCCGATAGAAACAAATCAAAGATTGGTGTGGTCATTCACAACAGCCAAGGATTAGTTATAGCTTCCCTAGCCCAACAACTTTGGCATGCTTACCAACCGGTGGAGGTGGAAGCTCTAGCAGCAACTCAAGCCCTTGAATTTGGTTTGGAGATTGGCATTAATCGTGTTATTATGGAAGGTGACTCAACCATGGTGGTGAAAGCTTTGGCTAATGAGGATGTAACTCTGGCATATATATAGATGCATTAGGATGGACTTCAAAATAAAAAGAATGATAGTAAATTGCTCCTTACATATATAATTCTAGAAATGAGATTATTTAAGGTATTTTGTTAAATATAATTGAGCTATATATTAGTTTATGCCAATCCCAAACATTCATACCTGCGTACCATGGAGTTGCAAGGGAATTAAATTAAAAAAATAAAAATAAATAAAAATACCATGCCTATATTATATAACTTCATAATAACTTAATAAGATTACATAGTTTTTTATATAAAAAAATTATAACATATAAAGGTTGTGGTTGTAATGTAGAAGACCAATTGCCCAATCGGAATCAAGATTAAATGCAATATAATTAGTAAACCTAAATCATTGTGGAACAAACCTTTGCAATACTTATTAGCCAAGTCATTATCATGATCCCTATGCCCATTCTAGTTAGTGTAATTCATCCAAAGACAATATACCGAGGAGCTTGAGCAATAACAATAGTTGGGACTATGGTATTGAAAAAAAAATTAGAACAAATTATCATCATTTTTCTTCCATTGTGGCATTGTGGAATGGGTATGAACAATTTTTTAAGCCATTGATGCTCATCAACACCTATCTATAATCAAGAAATAGTTGTAATCTATAATCATGAGATTACACCTTCCATCATGAAATTTGTTTAAACAAATGTTTTATTCCAAATTAATTTTTCTCAACTGTACTCATTATAATTTTTTTATCTATTATATGAGAGAGGAGGAAAAATTAAATCAAATTTTTGTGTGGAAATAGTGATTACCTTAAACAAAGATTGCGGGGTATGAGAATAACGCCATCCATTATATCAGTGGAAAATCACATGCACATATAGGAATTTAAAAAATTATCTAATTTCTTTCATGTGTTTAAAATACATAGAAAAATCCATGATGGTCTTGCTGCTAACATCAAAATTGTCCGAGACATCTTACTGTCTTATACAAATCCTGTTGAACCTTTGGGTGATTCTTCACATCAATTGGCTTTGTGTCTTGTCTTTCTTGACAATTTCTTAGAAGAACTGGCCCTTTGTTTCCACACAATGTTTGCTTTATTTGATCTTCTACCTGATGTTGTAATGTGCCATCATAAGACGTAGCCTGGCGAATAGGTGGAGTATGAGGGCCTTACCTAACTTTCTACGAATTCCTCTCATCCAAATGCCAAATTGGCCCTCTAGAGCAATTACATCAGTCGGTGCAAAAGATTTCGTCTATTTTACACAAAAAAACCTATTTTTTTTATTTTACACTATCACTTTTACAAAATACTCACATCAGTTTATCTATTATACACACATTTTTATTAAAATAATATTTTCCCTCACTTTTTTTATTATTTTCCACCTACCCCCACTAACCCTCCTTTTTCCTCTGAATACAACCCTTCTTCTTCACACAATCCTTTATCTCTATCTCCGCCTCTCTGTCTTCTCCTTCTTCATTTTTTTTTTTTTTTTTTTTTATCTCTATCTCCGCCTCTCTGTCTTCTCCTTCTTCTTTTTTTTTTTTTTTTTTGGAGAATCTTTTTCCTTCCTCTTCTCCGTCAACCCATCACAACCACCATCATCATCACTACCCGATCGGCGAACCACTCAAGATCAAACCAACCCAAGATCAGAAAACCATTCTAGATCAAACTAACCCAAGATCAGAAACCCACCCAACCCGAAACCCACTGATCAAACAACGAGAAATCAATGAGTTGACCGACGACGATTTGATCAGGCTTCGTGCAGCAGTGGTTTGATCTTGATTAGCAAGTTGATCGGCGGCAATGGTTTGATCTTGATCAAATGAGAAAAACAGAGAGTGAGGGAAGAGTGATCGGCAATGATTTGATCAAGTGGCATGTGGTTTGATGTTGATCGACGGCAGTGGTGTGATGTTGATCAAGTGAGTTCTTCGTGCAGCAGTGGTGTGATGTTAAGAGCAACAGAGACAAAGAGAGAGAGAGAAAAAAAATTACTAAAATATTTAAGCAAGTGCTACAGTAATCATGCATATATGCACGGTTACTGTAATAATTGTACATAAATGCACAATTTTGCACCCACTGATGTGGGATGTTTTTTGGGCCAAAATGTGCAAAATGTCTACCTTTTTGTATTTTGCAAAACTTTCCACCATCTGATGTAATTGCTCTTACTTCGAAAGCAGTGTTGTTTTTACCTTTATTGGATTTGTAAGTTTCTCATTAATAGTTTAATACCTCTTCTAAGAGAATCATCACTCAATTTATCCCTATTGGCAAAACTCTTGTTGTAGGCCATAAAATAGCCCTAACTTTAATTTTTTCTTAGAGAACTTTATAGTCGATATACCTCTTTTCCACTCAATGTTATAAATCCTACGGAGGATCTCTATGGTTCATTTAGCTTTGGATTTACTCCTACTTTCTAGAGTTAGCTCTGTCACCTCAAGTTATTCCAGAACCTACTACTTATGGACAAATGTGAATGTGAGGTAGATATATTCTAGGATTCATACCTAAATGTCAAGATTGCTTCAATAATTTCTCCTCTTTCATGGAGATTTTCGGCCCTTTGCAAAGAAGTATGTTACTTGAGAATTTAAGGAACTAAATCCTTTTATTGTGATTAATCAAAGTGAATTAAAACATGTTTATGAGTACAAAATTATTCTCTTGTGTATGTTTATGTTATATTATTTACATTTTATCTTTAAAAAAATAATTCTAGTTATATACTTCTAAAATTTTGGATTTTTTTTAATATATATGGAAGTTATTTTATATGTTTATGTTTAGGTTACTTTATTAAATTTTATCTTCAGAAAAATAATTGTAAACATTATATACCAAAAAAATTTTAAATTTTTTTTATTATACATTGAAGTAATTAGGCTTATCAATGATTATATTTAACTTTTTTTTTTTCTGTAGATTTGTACCTCAGCATACTATGGTTAAGAATTTTTTATAAAAAAAATAATGTTTTTAAAAATTTTCATAGCAAATTACAAAACAAAATTGCATCATTAACCTTTGTTAAGTTGAACTTTCCTTTTAGGTTCTTAATTATTATTGTTTTTGAGTGTTAAGTGATATTATATATATACAAGAACATAAAAATAAATTCAAAAACCGCATAATCTGACAGATATAGAGTACAAAGTTATATTAATAATCTTTCTAAGACAGTAACCATATTGAATCAGTGATTGCATGATTAACTCTAATCACTAAAATTAAAATTCTTTCTACTTATAGTAAGTAGAAAATGCTACGGTAATAAAGAAGAAGACTCACCTAGAATGGTAGAGTTTGCAAAATATATGTCTAAACCATATTCAAACATATAGCATGGACAAGCATGCATCCCCAATATGCCGCAACCTACAAAGTCAATTTTAAAAAATTAATATATAATAGAGTTGAAATCTAAAAGAAATTCTGAGTTGCGAGAACATACCAAGGTCTAGCTCAGGAAATTGACTAGAAAAAAAAAATACCCAAAGAGTTGATACTCATTATAATTTTTTATCTATTATATGAGAGGAGAAAATTTAAGAATCAAATTTTGGTGTGAAAATAGTGATTACTTTAAACAAATATCATGGGGAATGGGATCAACGCCATCCATTATATCAATGGAAAAGCACATGCACATATGTGATGAATTTAAAAAATTATCCAATTTCCTTCATATATTTAAAATACAAGTTTATCCTTAAGCACAGTTGTTGAAAAATCCATGATGTTCTCGCCGCTGACCTCAAATTTTTCCATGACATCCTATTGTTTGCTAACAATTATACTTACATTTGGTTGATTTTTTCAATTCTTCCTGTCCATTGGATTTGGCTACTGTTTCTACATAATGTTGTTGTTTGGACTGCTTATAAAAAACAAAAGATAATTTAGGTAGAATGGCAAGCATGTCCTGTCCTAATCATACTCTCAATGAGAAATGGAGAACCCTATGGATTCGTGAAGCTATTTTGACCTCAAAATCTGAAATCCCAATTCACCTTGTTCTTTTTCCTGCGACTACCTAGTTTTGGTCTCTACCCCTCAATTCCTTTGAATTCCCTGATGGATTTATGACTCCAACTGTGAAGTATACGTTTGCTTTGTTAGAAATTCCACCTAATAGTGTAATGCGCCATCATGACGATTCCTCAACAATTTGGGGAAGGACGTTGAGTTTGACATTGATATGTGTTATTTGTCGAAGTTGTTTGATGATGCGCACCACGTTAATATTTTCTCTATGTTGTTAAATTATAAACAACTAAAACTCTAGAATCTTGAATTATCATGATTTCACAACTACACAAAATAATTATAAAGCTTACCTTAATACATTGCTAAAATTTTCTTAAGATCAAGTCTTAGAAAGAAAGACAATACTTATAGCAAAGTAAGGAAAGGTTTCTCTCTCTTGACCCTCTTTTCTTTTTAACTATTCAATATATACATGTGATGAGGTAGCTAAACGTCTCTTTTATAAGTAGAGAGGGAACAAATTTCTTATACATATAAACTCCACTTGCCCATCAAATTTAGAGTTACTTATGAAACTTACTTTCTCCATTAACCAATGTTTAAGGACATGTAAACTTCTTATTAAACCATAACATACATAAAGTTGTCAAATGGGACAATTAGTATTACATTCTCCCACTTGGTGCATTTGATAACTTACATCAAGACTTGATAAGATTAACAATTAGGTGCACAATGGTACATATCCTATCTTACTTTAAATTGGTCATCATAATATTATAATTCAACAACCCACTAATGTGACTCATGGCTGTTCTATGTCAATTATATGACATAGTTCCTTCCATGTACTATAACACTAGTACATAATGTAGCCTATAAATGAGAATTGACGTAAAAGGTCCAACAATAATGTCTAAGACTACTTCTATTATTATTCATTCATTATCATATATGTACATACTTAAAATAAAACAAGAATAATCAAAAACACATTTAATGAGATCTCCAAGTGTCAAAAGAATAAAGCAACAATAAAAACAACAACCATCATGTTCTATGTTCAAGACCTATTCGATCAACATGTTCCTTATATCTTTTAGGAGGTAACACCTTTGTCAATGGATCTACAATCATAAATTGTGCGCTTATGTGTTCTATTGACACTCGTTGTTCTGAACTTCTTCCTTAACCGTAAGGTATTTCAATTCCTTGTGTTTCGCACCATTAGAATTCTTATTGTTTTAGAGAAAAGCACAACTGCAAAATTATCACAATAAATTCTTAATGGCTTGGAAATTGATTTAACAATTCCAAGTCTTGATATAAAATTCCGAGACCACAATCCATGAACTGTAGCCTCAAAGCATGCCACAAATTCAGCTTCCATAGTGGATGTAGTAATGATAGTTTGCTTTGAACTTTTCCATGATATTGCTCCTCTTTGCTAAAATAAATAAATAAATAAATGCTAGAAGATTTCAGGTGCTTTGCAAAGAAGAAATGTGTTTTTCAAGAATTTAAGGAACTAGATCCTTCTATTGTGATTGATCACAATGACTCTAATCTAAATTCATTTTATTTGCTAAATTTATGGGAAAAGATATTTCCCTACTGCTGCAGATTTTTTTGAGACCCATAACACTAAAGATATTATTAAACGTGAGAATCTCAAAGCAAGTTCCTTCACAAACCTAGAATTTTGTTTGTATTTGAAAATTAATATCGCAATTTTGAATATCCTTTCAATATAACAAATTAAAGAAAAATCAATAAACATCATATCTTGTAAAAATCTATATTTTTTGTGATTATTTTTATGTTTATGGTTATCTTACTGTACTTGAATTTTATCTTTAGAAAAATAATTCTAGTTATATACTTATAAAATTTTAGAATTTTGTATTTAATCGTTTTTTTTTTTTTAGGTATAATATTTCTTGTGTTGTCATATGTGGTGGATAATTTCAAATTGGTAGTTCCATCAATTGCTCCCCCACAATCCTTATGATGACCAATATCAAGTAATGTTCATTTCAAAAACCACCTAACAAATAAAAAATTAACAAAAAAATTTTTTTGAAAACTTTACCTTAAAATAAGGATGAAACCTGCTACTATTCCTTATCTTTGGGGTTGTAGAGTTGACAAGTAATCTAACTACGTCTATATAACTGCAAAACTACTCTTAAGGAAAACTTTAACATATCAATGAGCTGGCTCAATCGATCTATGGAACCTAATAGCAATGAGTCGAAATCTAACAATATGGCCAATAGTATGCAAAAACATCAACACTTGCTCTGTAATAGGCATGTAAATCGTCTCACATACCAAGTTTCTCTCAACAAGAATTCTACATAATTCATAGAAAGCTACAAGTTCCATTCTTATGATAAAACTACATCGTGTGTCACCTTGATGAAGAATATCACTTATAAAACCCTCTCTTTTATAATGCCAATTCACACAAGGTTGCCTACATATAAATCCCCTAGACCTAATATCTTCTAAGATTATGGCCTCCACAGCAAGGACAGATGCAACTGTGGTAAGAACTACTGTTCAAATTTTTTGGTTATCCATCTACATAACAAAACCAAAATAATGGGGTTTTTCAATAGGTATATATAAAACCACACAAAACCAAGTCGGATACCAATGATGCCATGCTCTATGAAGCAATTAGTTAAGAAACTTCAATGTGATATGATTGAGTCAACTATCTTAATAAGAATTAGCAGTTGTGTTATACTTCCAAAACTAGAAGCAGGTGAAAGATAGAGCTAAAAACAAAAACTAAAAGAAAAGTGTTATATATGCCTGAAAACAATTCCCATTATTTTAGATTCCTCACTTCAGAAGGACATTTTGGTTTTTTTTTTTTTTTTTTTTTTTTTTTTTGTTCCAATGTCATTTGTGCAATTTTAAAAACTTAGCTCATAAAATAGTAAAAACATTGTGAGCATTGCTGAAAGTTATAATTTTCTCAATTTGAAATCTTTAAGAGAGCATATCAACTTTTATTTAATATTTATCGTAGTCAATGATAAAGCAAAGTCCTTATGGCGTGCGACTCTAATACATGGACTAGAAACACGCATCACCAAGAGAAATATAAAGATAATCATGGATCTTGAACTGTTATTCCAAAAACAAAAAACCCAAATCTGAAAAATCATAAACCCTAACTCATATCAAGCAACCACAATCAAAATCATCAAAGAAGAACCAAAGAAGTGTTAGAGATGAAGAATGACAAAAAGAAAAAGAGAAATCCAACCTAAAAAGGCAGAAAACAAACCTAGGTTTCGCCGGCGATGCGCAACATCAATGGAGGCTGGAGCTTGCTGGTGGTACCGAGCAGAGCTTGAAGCCAATGATAGGTGGGAGAGCGAAATCGAAGTTGGGAGAAAGGGATCGGGGTGGCTGGTTTATGGAGAAAAACCTAAGAGGGAGAGAGCGTGAGAGGGACTGAGGGAATGAAAGTATCAGGGTGAGACCGAGAGAGCAAATGTAAAATGTTTTACCAAAATTTTAAATGTAAAAATATTTTACACAAATTTGCTTAGGTTGATTTGGTTTACTAACAATATATTACTTTTGACTAAATATTTTGCTGCAAAACAAACACCGTAAAATGGGAAAATATTTTCTTAAAAATCTTTTACATTGAAACAAATGGAGCATAAGTAGAATCATATGTAAAGTAACAAATAAAGGCAATTCTTATGACCTCCAATGAGTGGCCTAGCAATTTCATGCTCAACAGCCAGCTGAAGTAGAATTGAAACTTGAATGTGTAATCTTCTCGCTTAGTAATTGAAGTGAAGTTGGTTTGAATGTCATAGCTTATCACAGTCTTGTTCCTCAATACAAATGCAAAGCTCCTCCTACATATCGAGTAGTATTTGCTTAAGAGCCATGCATCTACCTCTTTCTATGTTCCAAATGCTTTGACTTGCACAAATAAGGCACAAAATTGTATCATTAACCTTTGTTAAGTTGAACTTTCCTTTTGTGTGTCTTAAATGATGTCATATATATAGAAAAACATAAATTTAAATTTAAAAAACCGCATAATCTAACAATCATAAAGTACCAAGTTATATTATTAATCTTTCTAAGAAAGACACTGACCATAAAAAGCTATGACCATACTGAATAAGTGATTGCATGATTAACTCTAATAGCCATAATTAAAATTCTTCATATATACGGTAAATAAAAAAAATCTACGGCTATAAAGAAGAAGCATAACTCGAGGTCGTAGAGTTTGCAAAATATACGTTTAAAGCATACTCAAACACATCGACATAATAGGCATTATTCTCCAATATATGCCACAACCAGTAAAGTCAATTTTAAAAAATTAATACAAAATATATTCGAAATTTAAATAGAAATTTTGAGTTGTAAGAACGTACCAAGGTCTAGCCAATGAAATTGACCAGGGAAAAAAATAGTTGATTGTACTCATTATAATTTTTTATTTATTACATGAGGGATGAGGAAATTTAATATCAAATTTGGTGTGAAAATCGTGATTACCTTAAACAAAGATTGTGGGGAATGCGAAAAACACCATCTATTATATCAGTGGAAAAGAATAAGTATGTTCTTCTAGAATTTGAGGAACTAGATCCTTCTATTGTGATTAATCACAGTGACTCTAATCTTAATGTATTTTATTTGTTTAATTTGCTGGTAAAGATATTGTCCCCACTGCTACAAATTTTCTTGAAACTCTTATCGCTAAAGATATTATTAAATGTGAGAATCTCAAAATAAGTTCCTTCACAAATCTAGAATTTTGTTTGTATTTGAAAATCTCCATTGCAATTCTGAATATCCTTTTAATATAAAATATTAAAGAAAATTTGACGAACATATATCCCATAATAATCTTATATATATATATATATATTCTAGAAATTCATTTGTAAGAAGTCTAATAAATTCAAATATTGATAGAATGAATTTCAAGTTTTTTAATATTTGTGGTTGATTAAAAACATGTTTATGAGTTCAAAATTATTCTCTTGTTTGTGTTTATGTTTATGTTTATGTTTATTTATTTAATTGTATATTTTGAAAAATAATTCTAGTTATATACTTGTAAAGTTTTAAAATTTTTTATTATATATGGAATTAATTATGTGTTTATGTTTATGTTACTTTATTTAAATTTTTTTATAGAAATATAATTGAAATCTAATAGAAATTCTGAGTTGCGAGAACATACCAAGATCCAGCTCAGGAAATTTACTAAAAAAAATGAAAGAGTTGACTGTACTCATTATAATTTTTTTATCTATTATACGAGAGAAGAGGAAATTTAAGCAAATTTTGATGTGAAAATAGTGATCTCCTTAAACAAATATCATGGGGAATGGGAAAAATGACATCCATTATATCAGTGGAATAGCACATGCACATATGGGATGAATTTTAAAAATTATCTAATTTCTTTCATATGTTTAAAATACAAGTTTACAGTTAAGTATATGTTTATATTGAACATTTTTGTTAGCTCTGTGAACTTTTTTTGATGGTTTCTATATTCCATGGCTCACACCAAATCCCGTTCTGATCAACCTTCTTCTTCTTCTAACCACAATCATAGAAAAATCCATGATGTTCTTGTTGCTGACCTCAAAATTGCCGGTGACATCTTACTGTCTACTAGCAATTATACTAACATTTGGGTGATTTTTTCAGTTCTTCCCGTCCATTGGATTTGGGTCCTACCATTCTTGACAGTTTCCTAAAGAATTGGCCCATTGTTTCCATATAATGTTGTTGTTTGTCATGCTTATCCAAAAAAAAAAAAGATAATTTAGGGAGAATGGGCAAGCTTGACCTGTCCTAATCCTTAGGACAAGAAATCCAGCTTGGAACAATTTATTAGAAATCATGAGAGCAGCTCTCAATGAGAGATGGAGAACACTATGGATTGGTGAAGCTATTTTGAGCTCGAAATCTGAAATCCCAATTCACCTCTTTCTTCTTACTATTGCTATCTTGTTTTGGTCTTACCCCCTCAATTCCTTTGAATTCCTTAAAAGATTAATGACTCCAACTATGAAGTATATGTTTGCTTTGTTAGAAATTCCACTTAATAGTGTAATGCGCCATCATGTCGAATCCTCAACTGTAAGGTTGAAATTTATCAACCATCTTATTGACTTTATTCCGTGCCAATTTTCTTGTAATTTAGCACTTAGTAACCCTGTATTTATGTGGGATTATTGTAAGGGTAGTATGTGAGAAGAGGTGAAGAAAAACTCAAGTATGTACAAGAAAGCAGGGTTTCGCAGCTAGAACTCGCAACTGGCAAGCCGCCAACTGCAGGCACGTGAGATGCACACATAGGGAGCTGAAGGGTCGCGCCAGCTCTCGCACTACAAGACAAAAGTCCCAGGCTGGCCAGGCCGTTACGTCGCGACTTGAACTCGCGACTTGGACAAGCCACAAGGTCAAGCTGCCAATCAGCCCTGTTTGGCAAAAACTGTCTCCTCGTATTCCAAACACATACCACTATATATAGACCCTTATACCCACTAAATTGAGAGAGCTTCCAAAGAGAATTTTTGTGAGAGAAATCCTAGAGAAAAATAAGATTGCCTCATCCCCAATCTTTACCTTAGAGACTCTTCAAATTCCTCTACTCTCTTCCTCTCCATTGTCACATCCTTGAGAGGTCATTGACCAAATCCTTATCTCACCACACCTACGTCTGTGAGAAGGTTTATTTGGTGTTAAAGGAAACAATTTGGAAGGAACCAATATACATTGGTTGATGCTATGGTCTAGTAGCAGAATCCAGGAAGCTAAAAAAGAAATAGATTCGGCGTAACCTCGTTGGAGCAAGAAGCTTGGAGGGCTTAGGTACTTGGGTAGATTAGGATTAGAGGGTCTTCTGCTATTCATGTATCCCAACTGCATTCTTTAGTGGATTATTTGACCGCTTGGAGGGCGGCGAAGAGGTTTTACGCCGAGGACTTCGGTTTTCTCTTCGATAACACATCATGTGTTGTCCGTGTGTTTGCATATTCCTTCCCTTTATTTTTGCCTTATATTTACTGCTGTGGATGTGTTTATATTTGGCATAGATTAGTTATCAATCTTGTGATTGGCTTATGTTCATGTTCCGCACATTAATTGTTTGATTATAAGCTTGAATTGATATTTTATATTTTGGAGTCTAAATGTTCAAGGGTGTTTTAGACACATATTGAACTTTCATCAACAATTTGGGAAAGGACGTTGAGTTTGACATTGATATATGTTATTTGTCGAAGTTGTTCAATGATGTGCACCCCTATTATCAAAATAGTTGGCATGCATAGTGGGAAAGGTTTAAGTATACGCAAACTTATTTTGAAGTTTTAACTTATTCTGTGAAACATTCTAAAGGAGTAACAATAGGCCTCCTTTTCTCTTCTCATGTTAAACCGTATATAGTTATCACCATTTTAAGAGGATCACTAATTTGTAGACATATTCTGACGAATTGATGAAGTATGAGGGCCCTAACCTAACTTTCACTAAATTCCTCTCATCACAACACCAAACTGGGCTGCTGAAGTTTCAAGAGTAGAGATTCTTTTAACTTCATTGGATTTGTCATTCTCTTAGTGTGCGTTTGCATAGTGTAAAATTGTACGGAAAAACGCGTTTGTAACTTTAAAACTAGGTCCCACGAGCACTATTTATAATTTAAAATTTATTTTGTTACAGTATTTTCAGTAATAAGTTTTCAGTTTTCAGCAATAAATAGTATCCAAACAGACCCTTATTAATACCTCTTCTAAAAGAATCATCACACAATTTATTCATATTAACAAAACACTTTTTGTTGACCATAAAGTAGCCCTAGCTTTCTTAGATAACTTTATAGATCGATATACATATTTTCCACTCAACAAAAGATTCCTATGGAGGACCTCTATGGTTATTTTAATTTACTTTCCTGACTTAGTTCTATCATCTCAAGTCATTCTAGAACTAGCTACTTATGGACAAAGGTGGATGTGAAGCAAATATATTCGAGAATTCATACCTAAATTTTAATATTGCTTCAACACTTTCTCCACTTTGCTATAAAAAGCAGCTAGAAGATTTCTGGCGTTTTGCAAAGAAGTATGTTTTTCGAGAATTTAAGGAACTAGATCCTTTTATTGTGATTGATTGCAGTGACTCTAATCTAAATTCATTTTATTTGCTTGGTTTGAAGGTAAAGATATTGTCCCCACTACTGTAGATTTTCTTGAGACTCTTACCGCTATAGATATCATTAAAGGTGAGAATCTCGAAGTAAATTCCTTCACAAATTTAGAATTTTGTTTGTATTTGAAAATTACTATTGCAATTAGGAAAAATCGATATAACAAATTAAAGAAAAATCGACAAGCATTATATCTTGTAATAATCTTTTACATGTAAGAAGCCTAATAATCTTATATACACACACGCGCGCTCACACACACACACTCACAAATAAGATGCCTGATAAATTCAAATATTGAAAGAATGAATTTCATATTTTCTAATATTTTTGTTTGAATATAAATAAAAAAAATGTTATGAGTACAAAATTATTCTCTTGTTTGTGTTTATGTTTATGTTACTTTATTTGAATTTTATCTTTAGAAAAAATAATTTTGGCTATTTACCTATAAAATTTTTAGAATTTTTTTTATTCTTTTTTTCTTTAGTTATAATATTTTTTGTGTTGTCATATGTGATGGATAATTTCAAATTGGTTAGCTCGAAACTGATTTTAAGTGTGGCAATTGTTGCTCCCATACTCAACACCTCCCTCAGTGGCCTAATTAATGAAAAAATAGGTAGGCAAAAATAATTGAAAACCAATGTTTGACTCTACTTCTTGAGCATTGTAATAATGGCAAATGCACCAACGTTAACAATATTTGTCTTCAACAAATCATTAGTTAGATTAGGAATAGGAATTGGATGAATCTCAACGCTTTATATATTTGATGCTTAATTAGCCTAGATAAGAGGGATACTATTTAGTTCCAATGGGTTTTTGTCTACTTTAGGGAAAAACGCATCTTAAGCTGTCAACTTAGAGCGTTCACATCAGTTTGTCTAAAATTTTCTATCTATTTTAGCATCAAAACCTACTTTTACTATTTTACACAAGCACTTTACAAAAACATCAATATCAAATTGTCTATTATACACTCTATATTCTTTAAATAATCATTTTTATTAATTTTTAATTATCTCACCTACCAGCTACCCCACACCCTTTCTCTTGTTTTATATTTTCCAAAATCTACACACTCTCTCTCATACATGGTGTCATTCTAAAATATCTCTCTTGCCAAAGGCCTTGTAGTTTAATTGGCACCTCCCCATGTACAAAGTGCTTAGGGGTCTAAGGGGGAAATGATTCAAGTTACAGGGTTAGTAGTATATTGTAATTATCTCTTAAAAAAAAAAAAAAATCTCTCTCACTACCCAAGAGCCTCCATGGCTCAGATGTGAAACTCTAGTCCAACTTCGACATGCCACCACATGCTTTTCCTTCACCATGGTACCACGGCTCGGAAGTACTACTATTCTTTTCTTCTTCTTATTCTCTTTTTTTTCTTCTTTTAAATCATTTGGTAGTAGATCTGATCTTATGTTTATAGTAGGGAAAAAAAAAAAAAAAAAAAAAGAGGCAACACCTAATATGATGGGTTTTGGGTTGATATAGGTTTTTTGAATGGGTTTTTGTTAAAAAAAAAAAAAAAAAAAAGAGGCAACACCTAATATGATGGGTTTTGGGTTGATATAGGTTTTTTGAATGGGTTTTTGTTGGGTTTTGTTTTGGGTTGATTTTGAGTTGGCTTTGTGATGAGTTTTTTGATGGGTTTGAGTTGGTTTGTTTTGGGTTGATTTATTCTTCTTCTACTTATTTTTTTGGATTGAAGAGTGTTAAGAGAAGAGAGATTCTAGATTGAAGTGAAGAGAGAGTATCAAGGGAAGAGAGGAGGTCTTACAAGGATGAGAAAGGAAAGAGAAAAAAAAAAGAATTAAATAATCAAATAGAAAGCTACAATAACCGTGTACATTTACATGGTTACTGTAACATTTTTGTATATGTATAGTGTTATAGACCCACTGATGTGGGCAATTTTTTAGCAAAAATATATATAATTCACCACTTTTTCTATTATATATTGACTAGTGCAATTACTCTTAATATTTACAAAGGTAATTAACTTTTCTTTTTAGTTACTCACGTGTTTTGAGGTGTCAAAAATTACTTTTTTATTTTAATTATTTGCAGGCACCATTGGCTTGGCGTGCGATGATCCTACTAGGCTACTAGCATTCAAGGTGTGGTCATATACTATGACACCTTTTATAAAAAGATTCTTAGATGATATATTTTGTCTATTTACTAAAACAGATAGTTCAATTGCACAAAATTTATAGATCAAATGCAGTCATTGATGCGTACTTCTCATACAATGCCATTATGGGAAGATCATGGTAGCTCTGAATGAAGGATGTTGCCCCCCGCCAAACATCATGTGGTCATGTATTGTAGCACTTATATATAGTTATGTTTGTCATTTTATTCTTGTATTTGTGTTTAAACATATAATCAACTCTAGACTTTTTCTTTAACTCTACTCTTTACATTTTTTATCCTTAATATGAGAAATGGGGAAGTTTAAAATTCAAATTTTGATATGGAAATATTGTTCTGTTCCTTATCTTATTTACATACCTAGGGCCTTAAACCTTGTAAAATGTAATGTTTAGCAACTTTGAGGTTGAATCATTTTATATTATTGTCTATGTGCTTGAGTTCTTTCTTTATTTCTTTAATATTGAGAATATTGGGCATATAATGAGATAATAAATATATAAGCTATTTGATTTATGAATTTTGAGTAGAAGTGTGCATCAAACCCACTAATCTGATGAAACTAGACCAAGCTAACATCTTAAATTGGTTAATTGGGTTGGATTGAAGTTTTATTTTGAGCCTTAGGCCTTGGATCAACCAAGGTTTGGCTCAATTAGGGCCGTGTATGAGTCAGCTTGAGGATTTTTTTAATCCAACCCACCATGGTCGGGTTGAAAAAAAATTCAACCTAACTTAACCTATCATAGGGGTCCAACCTAACCCACCTAGATAGCGTTGGAGAAATTTTTATTTTATTTTTTGAATTGAGCATTAGAATGGCACAACTCAAATAAGAGGAAATTTATAACCTAATAAACCTAATCATAGCATCAAACCAACAAAAACTATTTTATTAATGCTTCAAAGTTCAAACCAACACAAATAATCAAACCACATAGTTTTATTTGATACCCCGTAATTTGAAAATTCTAAGTAATAGCACCACCAAACACAAATTATCAAATCAAATGATATATCATTTAGTACAACAATTATCAAATCAAATGATATTTCTTTTTTTTTTTTTTTGGTAGAAAACATTCCATTCATTTAGTTAATTAGGTACCAAATAGTTATATCTCAACTCCATTGATAAATAAAATAAATATGAACTAGTTTTATTATTCTATAATCAGCAAGATATCATATATCTATCCCAACTTAGTTGATAAACAAAAGAGTTAATAATATTATAATTATAATATATATATTGTTTTATATATAATCATATTTATACAACCATAGAGTTTTTGATATTAAAGCATCTTCAGCCACAAGATGATATGGCTTGCCAACTAACACCTTCGGTAATTGATTCTCAAAAAAAAAACACCTTCGGTAATTGTGAGGTGTAAATCGTAAACACCTACTCATTCATATCAAATGGTGATTAATTAACAGTAATTCAGGAAGATTAAAATATACAACAATGCTAAAACTTATCCTTTGGTAATTAAGTATCAATAATATCATTTTTCATTATTATCATTAGATAAAATCAACTACAAGATGACCATGAAGACAGAAGTCTCCCCAGCTAGCTAGAGAGAAAGAGAGTCAACAACACAACATTAGATAATTCTACATATTAATTAGTTCCCCACACATCATATGCGATGAAATGGAAATGCAATATTGGGGTTCGTTCATTCATTCATGGGGTCCCTTTACTCCTATTATCTCGTTGCAACGAGCCTGTATTCTCAGGTTCCGGGGGTGCATTAGAACCTGAAGGAATGGGAGGCAAGGTTGGTATAATAAATGGGAAAGTGGGTAAAGGAGGCAATTTTGGGAGAGTAGGCAAGTTGGGAAATGGAAACATTGGAGTGGCACTGCGAAAAGGATTTGGAAGAAACATGGGCTCTTTGAATGATGGCAGATCAGTTGGTATCATGGGCCTTGAACCAGTTTGCTTGCTTTCATGGGAATGGGCCATAGATTTATGACCAACCAGTGAAGATGAATGGGATCCAGTTTGTGTTGTTAATGGTTCCTTTGTGTCCAACAACAGCCGGGATGCACAGCATAGGTAAAAGTTGCAGAGAAGACCAAGAAAGAGCAAGTGAAGGAGGTTGGGTGTCAAAGCCATGGTGGGTATAGTCTGAAAAGTGATAAGAGCTAGAGAATTTGAGAAAGAACAGTGAGGATATGTGGATGAGAGTTGAGAGAGTAATGGGGTTTAGTTATAGGCGAAGAGATTGTGAGTGTAGTGTGTGTGTGTGTGTGTGTGTGTGTGCATGGTTGTTGAGTCATGGGTTTCATGGCAATCCTAATCTAAACCTAATTCTTAAATCATGCACATTGTTTGGCTTTGACTGAATTAATTTGCACACCACCGTAGGGACCCTTTGAGAGTTCAGAATATATTTTAGGGCAGAGAACATGGTCATATTTATCAGATACAGATCAAAGCTTCTACGTGAAGATTTTTGAATGAAAATAATAATGAATAATGACGGGAAAAAAAAAAAAAGGCAGAGAGGAAATAAACTGCGTGAAGATTATTGAACAAAAACATATGGACTTTGGAATTTGGATATATGAGGAATTAGACATTCTATTAGTATTTTCAATTAGAGATTAAAGAATTTTTTATGGGTACAATTATAGATTTTCAACCTATAGAGTTTGCTCCATGATAATTCAACAACAAAATATTTAATTTATCTATTAAGCTAATTAGAACTAATTAAAAATTAATAAATTTAACCACAATTCTACCACAACATTGTGTTTTAAAAAATAAAAATAATAGTTTTACGGCCTACCACAATATCTATAATTTTAAAAATGTTATTCTTATCAAGTACATATAACTTGATTAAAGTTTTACCAAAACTAACTGAATGTGTGCTTCTTCTTTTTTTTGTTCATGGCATTACATTTATACTCACATCAAAAGTCCAATCGTGGTATTTCATATTGCCCAAGGGGTCCTGTGCCCCCCAGCCCAAAGATTTTTTTTTTTTTTTTTTTTTACTTATTATATTTTTCATTTTTGTAGTTGCCCTCCCTCTTCCAAATCCTTAGACCCCCTCCTCCCTAATTAGCCTAACCAGCCTAACCCAACTAACAACTATCCAACCTAAAAACTTAATAAAAACAATAAAAGCATTCATAATGGTGATTGTAATTTAGCAAAAAAAAAAAAAAACTATTTTACTACCAAAGAACCAAAAAAACCATGTTTTATTGGAGAATCTGAAACTAAATTTTTTTACAGCTACAATAAATTAGTATAAATATCAGTTGACTGTAACAAATTGTTAAAAACAAAATACAATATTTTACTAAGATTCTCTCTCTTCCTTCAATTAAAAAACTCAAAATTATCTCTCTTCTTTTATTATTTTAATGAGTTGTTTATATTATTTTAAATGAAGTAATAAAAAAATAGAAAATTTAATGTTGGGTGTATTGTAAAGTAAGGTGGAAAAATAGATAAAGTAACTTTCTAAGATGTTAAATGCTAAATGATTTCATCTTAATGTATTAATAAAAAATAATTTTGTGTATTTATAATTTGTTAATACTATATGGATGCCTGTTTGGAGTTTTTTTTTTTTTTTTTGCTTATACTCTAGCCCCCTCTAGCTTGAAATCCTAAGTCTGTCTCCTTAATTCTCACTATCAGTAAATTATATTATTCATGAATCATGTACACAAAATTTAAACTACAAAAACAAGAGCAAATTAAATTCGACTAATCAACTCAAAGATACATAGATTACAAAATATTTAAAAATATTCTAAGCAAATCCAAGAAATAAAACCCAACATTAGAGTAAAGAGAATGTTAACCCCTGAAAATCAATGCCCAAAGAAAAGCATTACATGTAAACCTTGTTACTAGTCATTATGACATATTATATATGAGATCATTTTCCAAAAACTCGTGTGGGTAGGTTGGAGTAAGTTTAGTAGACCAAATGATTTTTTGATTAATTTGGAAAAAAGGCTTATCTGTGACTATATGGACTTATCCAAGATTGAGGAAGAATTCTGGGCTATGAAGTCTAGAGTAAATTTACTAGTCCAAGGAGATAGGAACACAGCTTTCTTTCATACGTCTGTCCTGGTGCGAAGGAGATGGAATCGTATTGTTAGTATGAAGGATTGCATGGGTTGCTGGCTTAATGGGGATACTGAAATTTCCAGTTTTGTTCGAGAAGGTTTTGTTAAGCTCTTTACCACGGAGTCGACAAGCTCTTTTCGAGTAAATTGGAACCCGCCCTTCTGGAATTGTGCCTTAAAGGATGCTGATATAAGGGGGCTTGAATGCCCAGTTACTGATGATGAAATTCGTGTTGTTCTCTGGTCCCTCAAACCTTATAAGGCGCCGGGCCTTGACGGTCTTCACGCGGGATTTTTCCAACGTTTCTGGCTGTTGGTTAGGGACTCAGTTAAAAAGGTAATAAAAGAGGCTTTCACTTCTTGCAAAATTCCTGGTTTCCTCAATTAGACTCTAGTGACCCTCATTCCTAAGTGCACTAGTCCGAAACAGCTCAGCAATTATAGACCTATTAGTTTGTGTAATACTGTGTACAAGATAATCACCAAAATCATTGTTGCGCATGTTAGACCTCTTCTTTCTGATTTGGTCTCCCCTTTCCAAACTGCTTTCATCCCAGGAAGAAAGGGAGTTGATAATGCCATTATTGTTCAAGAAATGATCCATA
Source organism: Quercus suber (assembly GCF_002906115.3). Lineage (NCBI taxonomy): Eukaryota > Viridiplantae > Streptophyta > Magnoliopsida > Fagales > Fagaceae > Quercus > Quercus suber. The sequence goes on along the minus strand of NW_027069962.1, from coordinate 142,264 downwards.
CCATCTCTAGGAAAAAAGGTCGAACCGAGGTTATGGCAATTAAGATTGATCTTGAGAAGGCGTATGACAGATTGGAGTGGGGGTTTATCAGAGATACCCTCCATCTTTTTCAGTTCCCGCACCAACTCATAACTCTAATTATGAATTGCATCTCGACCTCTTCGGTCTCGATTCTTTTCAATGGAGGTGCCTTAAATCCTTTCCTTCCTTCAAGGGGTATAAGACAGGAGGACCCTCTCTCGTCGTATATTTTTATTCTCTGTATTGAGGTGCTGGGAGCTCGGACTACAAATAAATGTGAAGATAAGCTCTGGAATCCAGTTCGAGCTTCTCAAAGAGGTGTCGCTTTCTCCCATCTCTTTTTTGCTAATGACCTTGTATTGTTTGCAAAAGCAGATCATAAGAATTGTGTGGCAATTTGAGATGTACTGGATTCTTTTTGTGATATGTCGGGGCAGAAGCTGAGTAGCCAAAAATCCAGAGTTTTCCTTTCTCCAAATATCCCCGCCTATGAGAGGGAAAGTTTCTGTGACACCTTGGGTTTTCGGTCTACCCCTAATCTAGGGAAGTATTTGGGTTTCCCATTAAAGCATACGGGTATTAATCAGGATTATGGCTTCATCCTTGAGCAAGTTCAGAGTCGTCTTGCTGGATGGAAAGCCCATCTGCTTTCTTTTGCTGGGAGAATGGTCCTTACTCAGTCTGTAACCTCGACGATCCCTAATTACATCATGCAATGTGTGGATATCCCACCAAAAATCTCCAAAGCAGTGGATAGGCTTAGCCGAAATTTTCTATGGGGCGATTCCGAAACAAAGAAAAAACTCCATCTTATTAGTTGGAAAAAAATCACCAAACCAAAGAAGAAGGGCGGGTTGGGTTTATTAGCTGCAAGTGAGAAAAATAAGGTCCTTCTTGCCAAACTTAATTGGCGCCTTCACAAGGAAAAAGGAGTCTTTATGGGTGCGGGTGCTCAGCCAAAAGTATTTGCGAAGAAGGTCCTCAACAAGGAATTTCTCTAGGCGTGCTTGCTCGAAAGTTTGGAGTGCTCTGTCTAAGGGGCACGAAGTGTTTACAGAAGGATCCAAGTGGGTAGCTAGCAGAAATAGCAACCTTTTTTTCTGGTTTGATAAGTGGTTGGATAAAGGCACTCTTAGAAGTCTTGTGCATGGTCCGCTTCAACGGGAGGAAGAATTTCTTCGTATTAAGGATATGGTCTCCACCGCAGGGTGGGATTGGTCTAAATGCTCCTTTCCCATTCCGAGGCACATTCTTATGGACATTAAAGCTACGCCTATACCTCGGCTTGCCAACATTAAGGACCGAATGGCTTGGATCTCCTCCCCAAATGGAGATTTTGATTCCAACGATGCGTACCACATAGCCTACTCCAAATGGACAATCTAAACAGTGGGCAATTTAGAGGAGCTTGGGTTTGGAAAGCAAATGCTATACCCAAGATTAAATGTTTCATATGGCAGTGCTGTCATGAGAGTATCCCAGTGCGAGCTGTTCTTGCAAAGGGAGGCATCCTTGATTCTGACACTTGCCCTTCGTGCAACAATTACCCGGAAACCATTGATCACTTATTGAGATCGTGCACCCTTGCAAAATCCTTTTGGGAATCTATCTCTCCTCTGATGCAAGCCAATTACTTCTATGGGACGAATTTTATGGATTGGCTCAGATTGAATGTGTGTAGTGCGGCTTGCTATGGATCATTAGGAATTGATTGGAGTATCATTTCTTTGATTGGGTTGTGGTGCCTTTGGATCCGAAGAAATAGGGTGGTGTTTCAAAAGGCCAAGCCCTCCCTAAATCTTAAGGTTGAAGTTTTGGCGAAGGTGACGGAGTATGTCTTTATTGGTGCAAACATCCATAGTGCACCTACAAAGTCTACTATCCAAGTGAAGTGGTTGCAGCCCCTAGTTAATTGGTTTAAACTAAATTCTGATGGGTCCTCCTTAGGGAACCCCGGTCGGGTTGGGGGGGGTGGCCTTATAAGAGATGCAAATGGGGCGTGGATAAGAGGGTATGCGAGAGCTATAGGCTGGGCTACAAGTGTTGCAGCTGAGTTGTGGGCTCTTCGAGATGGCATTCAGCTATGCATTTCCCTCAATCTACTAGCTGTGATAGTTGAGTTGGATGTCCAGTTGCTGGTTGATCTTCTTGGTAAAGCAAATGACTCCTCTAGTTCAAACAACCCAATTCTGGCGGACTGCAAGGAAGGGCTAAAGCTCATCCCTCATGTGAAGATCAAACATTGCTTTAGAGAGGTGAACAAGTGTGCAGATGCACTCGCACGACATGGTGCTTTGCTAAATGTTGATTATTTTGTGTTTTTAAGCCCTCCTATTAAGGTGCTGCTTTTAGTAAATTTGGATAATTCTGGAGTGACTTTTGATCACTCAGTGAATGCAAATGTATTTTCCCTTTAATCTTTAATATCATTCTCTGATTTACCAAAAAAAAATATATTGTATAAATCACCAAAAATGCACAAAGATTTGCAAAATGTGTGCTACTGAGCTAGTCGAATCACCCCAAACAAGTGAGGAAAAGAGGCCAATAAATGCCAACTAAGTTACTTTCTCAAATCTTACAAGTGATAAACTGATACTCACAAAATTTAAGCTATTAAAAGTAACATCAAACAACAAAAGTATCAACGTGCATTTAATTAGTTTTAAAATTTTAATTAATTTAACAAACATGTCGCCGCACATGAACATATGATACATAAACATATTGTTAAAAATTTTTTTTTTTTAAGAAGAAGCATATTGTTAAACATGAACTTATAACAAATAAATTATATATATATATATATATATTCTGAGGAGTATCATTATTCGGCCATTTTCGTGGTGGATTCGCATGGTGCAATTTTTTTAGCAAATGATGGAAATACGTAGTATATTTAAAGTGTCACACTAAGTTTGGACAGTTGAATGTGTGTCTTGTTATTTTACATATCACTCTTTAACCAGCAACATGAGCGAATTAATTATGGGGCTTTTTATAGGTAATTTCTTTATATGTTTGCTACATGTCTCACTTCATATAAGATTGTACATCTAAAATTCCAACTAATTATGAGTACATCTTGTACCATAGTTGAATCTATATTAGCATGCTACTGTAGTGAATAAAATGATTCCTAAAGGACCCTCAAATTTTCTGATATAGCTATTTATATAGGTTCAATTTTCTGATACTTTTTTTTTTATGGTTGGAAAATCTGAGACAATAATACCAAATTTGTGAACATGGATTCTTTTCATATTAAGGTTAGTTAATATTAGAGTTATATTATGGTTAAACCTTACCAGATTAGATTTATAGGTTTTTAAATGAATGGACATGATCTATCTGTACACATATAATTGAGTTTGCACCTTCTATTAATGTACACTTCCTAAAATCATATAATTGAGTTTGCACCTTCTATTAATGTACACTTCCTAAAATGTATGTTTATTTTTCCAATAATATCTACCAAAAAATGTACAAATTCCAGAGAATATGGGTGATATTGAGTTAGATGAATCACCCCTAACAAGTAAGAAAAAGATGCCAATAAATGCCAATTGAAAGGAGTAACTTGCTTAGTAACCATTTTTAAAAATGGACACAAACATTCAATAAGTTGCAAATTTTAATTAATTTAAAAACATTTCTCTAGTTATAAACATACGTCTATACATAAACATGTTAAACATAAACTTGTAACAAATGAAAGATATTAAAAAGAATATATATATATATATATAATGTTCATTTCATGTACATATTTTAATTTCAATATTCTTTTAGCAGTACTATTATAAGTGATGAACTTATCAAAAAGTTAGAGGTTGTTCTTATTTTTTTCTCTAAAGGTTAATAATTTACATTCATCATAATTTGAAATTTTTACATTTTTTTAATCACAAAATTATATAGGATTGTGATGAGATTTATGTGAAAAAAAATTCACCAACAAACACATAAATCATCACATCCCTAGGCAATTTTGTGATTAGAAAATTGCTTAGAGGCTAGTATAGATTGTGGATGTGTTGATTCGATATATATTATAATAACAAAAATGAGGTTTTTTTTTGGTTTAGCATCATAATTTTTCATTTATATCAATTTGAGATTTATATGTTTGTCCTCTAATGTTGGGTTAAGATAGTTTGACCCTGGTTAATTAATTCAATTACCCAAGTTAATTAATTAGATTAAATTGCATGCAGATCATGGAGACACCAACAAATCACCAATTAAACTAAATACAACAGAAATTAAATTAACATGGTGATTTGTTGACAAATGGGGAAAACCTCTTGCAAGGCAAAAACTCCACCAGGTGATTTTAAGGACACCACTCCCAATAATCTACTAATTAACAATTAAGCAGTTACAAGTATAAGAAATCTTATCACTACCCTAGTCTATCCTAAAATACTAACCTACAGTTAAACTTTTGCTCCAAAACCCTATTGGATTTGATCTTATAATAGTCTTCTTTCCTTTGTTACACAAATCTCCAATCTATAACTAACTTCTTTGCATGGATCCTAATACGTGACTAATTCTAGCAACTTGAATGGTTGTTGTTGGCTGCAAAATTCTTCACTTCATCAACAATGAAGATCATGAGGTGTTTGGTTACAAATCCCTATACAAACGCAGTAACTTCTCACAGAGAAAAATAAACTCTTGGTCTTTGTATTTGTATGTGACGACTCTTAAAATAAGCCTTATATATGTTTAGAGATATAGAAAAGAAACCCTCAACAAATACATCAACATGGGCCAAAATTCAGATTTAGAAATTTTGAATTCGTAAAGCTCAATAGATCTAGCTTGTGTCGAGCTGCCCATTAAATTTCAATAGCATCTTTTTATTGAGCTATCTGTCAAGTTTCAGTAAAACAGTTTTTCTTCATTTGTTTCTTGGATCAATTTTCATGTCTTTAATACAAACATTTGATATGTATCAAACCTAACTTATATCTACCCAATTTACAAGTAAAATGCGTTTTGTCAAAAGATTAACCAATTACATAGAAAATATGAGCCTAACATCTAATATTACGCATTTGCAAATTGCTAATACATGCACAAATGTGTTTACTTTTATAAGCACTTTTTATAGTGCAATCTATGAGGAAGTTGGATTGATATTTTGACATGTTTTTCATTGTTATAAAAACACAACATCATAGGTATTAATCAATTGTTTTTTGGCCACGTGGGAGGAAAGGAGGAGAAGGAATTTGCAATTTGCTGCCTTTCTCTTTTCTCCTCCTCTTCTTCCCTTATGTTATTTTCTCTTTATCGTTATGCACTACTAACCAAAGATATATTGAAATTGAAATCCATAATGGACCACTTATATTGTGCCAAAATTGGGTGCATAAACTTGCCATAAATTTACAATCAACCACAACTTTCAAAATAGGTTTACTGAAGACATTTTACTAAACCCAAATATAGCAAACAAATTATTTATGAGGTATAGTGATAAGGGAAGTTTTGTAGCGTTAATAAACTCGTCCATATTAGGCAAATGTGATGACCCTAATAAAGTTGTTAGTCTCACTAACAAGACCATAGCCCGAGCAATGATAGGATAAGATCGACAGCTGAAAGCTTGATAAGCTAACAACTACACCTCTGACGAGTTTGACATGGCTTTACTTGACCTCCACACATAAGTATATAACGAAATATCTTATGCCCCATGATTACCCTTAATTAAGTAGAATCCTATAAGGAAAGGAGTCCGCAAAATATGCAAATTAAAGAGGATCTCTCCTACAAGGAAACATCTTCTTAACCAAGGCACGGATGTCAATTCTACAATACTATAAAAACCTTGAAACCCTCACAAATCAAGGTACGCATAATTTACCCCAACTCTGGCACTCTAGAGTTGTGAAAAGTTTTCTGACTTAACCTTTGAAGGGTCTTTGGCCGGTACCACACCGGTACTCTCTTAGGGTTTTCTTTGTTTTTGTTTCGCAGGTCTTATTTCGAGCACGTGAGTATTGTGCAGCTTACTGACCATTTTCATCATCATCAGTTGGCACTGTCTATGGGAACTTGCAACTTTTAAGCCATACCATCGCTTCTTGGATAAAGAGTTACATGGTGCTTACTCGCTCGAAGGTGACCACTAACGACGCTCAAGGAGACGAACCACGCACGACCACCCTGGAGAGACAGGTTCAAACTCTCGCCATTGTTGTGGAGCGCCTCACTAAACAAAACCATCACCTAGAAGAACAGTTGCACCAAAAGAATGCCGACCTTAATACTCAAGAGGAAGAACAAGAAGGCACTAGCGTTAAGAGAAGGAACCAAGAAGGGTCGAAAGGTAGCAACACTCCAAGCAGACCAGAACGATTGGCCATCTGTTACCGATACAGTTCCACCTCACATAGTTGCCGAGATGCAGATGATGAAGGAACAGATGGACTTTATGATGAATGCCTTTAGAGGACGGGTATCTAGCTACCTCGATGACTTGGTCCATCGAATTGATTCGCCAGTCACAGCATCCGTCACTCCATTCCCCCTTCCACTAGAGTTTCGTATGCTGTTGGTAGAAAATTACAACAGATCCAAGGATCCCTTAGATCACTTGGAGTCTTTTAAGACCCTGATGCACTTTCAAGGGGTGCTAGACGAGATCATGTGCAGAGCCTTTCCCACCACGTTGAAGGGACCCACAAGGATCTTGTTCAGCAGGCTGACACCCAACTCCATTAGTACCTTCAAGGAGTTAAGTGCCCAGTACGCCTCACACTTCATCGGGGGGCATGGGTATAAGAAGTCCACTGCATGCCTGATGAACATTAAGCAACGGGAGTATGAGATGCTGAGATCTTACATAACCCGCTTTAACAAGAAGGCTCTTTCGATCGATGAAGCGGATGATAAGATACTCATAACAGCATTCACCAATGGGCTATAGAAGGGTAAGTTCCTATTTTCACTATATAAGAACGACCCAAAAACTATGTCACATGTGCTTTACAGGGCGACCAAGTTCATGAATGCGGAAGACACACCACTGGCCCGAGAAGAGAAGCCCAAGAAAAGGGAAAGACAGGAAGACATACAGCCAGACAGAGGGCGAAAGATGGCTAGGACAGGAGAACGGCAGGAGGACAGATGCTACAAGCCCCCCTAAGGAAGTTCACAAGCTTCACCCTATTGACTGCCCTAATCAACCAAGTCTTGATGCAAATCAAGGATGAAAGAGCCTTGACTTTTCCCGACAAGCTGAAGGGAGATCCTAATAAGAGGCCTAAAGACAAGTACTGCCGCTTCCACTATAATCATAGTCATGACACAACCGACTATTACAACTTGAAGCAACAAATTGAAGCTCTTATTAGGTAAGGAAAGCTGCAAAAGTTCGTTAGCAAGGAGAGAGCGGATCCACCTCAAGAGCAAGCTCCCAGATGGGAGAATGAGCATCTTAGGCCACCCATAGGAGATATAAGAATGATTATAGGGGGCACAACAGCTACTGGGTCATTTAAAAAGGCTTGTAAGACTTACCTCAGGATGGTTCAGAACGTCTAGCTGAAGGGTTTCGTACCAAAGATGGCACGGATCGACAACCCCGTCATCAAATTCTCGGAAAAAGTGTCTGATGTCTCCACCACCCGTATGATGATGCACTTGTCGTTAGCATATGGGTAAGAGATTACAACACGCACCGGGTCCTGGTTGACAATGGCATCTCAACTGACATCCTTTACTACCCAACATTCCAATAGATGAGGATTGACAGAGAACGACTAGTTCCGATAAACACCCCGCTCGTTGGTTTTAAAGGAACAAGGGTATTCCCCTTCGGTGCAGTCACATTATCTGTGATGGTTGGTGACTCCCCCCAGCAGATCACTAAGGATGTAACATTCCTTATGGTCGACTGCTCGTCCACTTACAATGCCATCCTAAGACGACCTACTCTCTATTCATGGAAGGCGGTAACTCGACCTACCACTTAATGATCAAATTCCCTACCAATTATGGAGTAGGAAAGCTACACGGAAATCAGGTGGTTGCACGTGATTGCTACATAGCTACGATGGAGATGGACGATCACCTCTAGGCTATGAACATAGAAGAACACCAGAAGAAATACTTCTTGACAACTCTAAGCCCGATCGAACGACCAGGATTGGTACCCTCGCCAGCCCGATGGTCCGCCAAGCACTCACAACTTTTCTCAAAGATAACCGGGATGTATTTGCTTGGAGCCATGAAGACATGCCAGGAATAGACCCTTCGGTCATGGTGCACAAGTTGAATGTTTCGCCCTCCTTTCCACCGATCCGTCAGAAGAAACGGGTATTCACCCTAGAACAAGACCAAGCTATAGCGGAGAAAGTTCATAAGCTACAAGAGGTGAACTTCATTAGGAAAGTTTACTACCCTGATTGGGTAGCAAACGTGGTAATGGTCAAAAAAGCCAGCGAAAAATGGAGAATGTGAGTAGACTTTACAGACTTGAACAAGGCATGCCCCAAATATAGCTACCCCTTTCTGCGGGTCGACATCCTAATTGACTCTACGGCTTAACACCAGTTATTAAGTTTTATGGATGCCTTTTCGGGTTACAACCAGATCAAAATGGACGAAGTGGATTAGAAGAAGACTTCGTTCGTCACTAGCCAGGGCCTCTTTTGCTATAAAGTAATGTCATTTGGCCTTAAAAATGTCGATGAGACGTATTAGAGACTCATGAACAAGATGTTCACACAGTAGATTGGGAGAAATGTCCAAGTTTATGTTGACGGCATGTTGGTAAAAAGCCAAAGGGAGGACAATCACTTGGAGGATCTTAGAGAAACATTCGACACCCTTCATTCCTACAACATGAAGCTCAATCTAGGCAAGTATGCCTACAAAGTAATGACAGAAAAATTCCTAGAGTTCATGATGTCCCAGAGAGGTATCGAGGCTAACCCAGACAAGATCCGGGCCATAATAGAAATGACACCCCCAAGAACGTGAAAGAAGTACAAAACCTCAATTGCAAGATAATCGCGCTCAATAGGTTCGTGTCTAGAGCAACAGATAAGTGTCTACCTTTCTTCCACATGTTGAAGAAATCTTTTGAATTGACGGCCGAGTGTCAGCAGGCGTTCGAGGATTTGAAGGCCTACCTCTCTTCCCCACCACTGTTGAGTCCATCAAAGCCAGAGGAAGAATTATTCCTTTATTTGGCTATATCACCGGCTGCTGTTAGCGCGGCCTTAATCAAAGAAGAAGACAAGGTGAAAAAACCTGTGTACTATGCCAACCGGGCACTTCGTGGGGTAGAGGAGTGGTACCCACCAATGGAAAAGCTCACCTTCACATTGGTTATAGCAGCCCGCAAGCTCAAGCCGTACTTCCAAGCCCACACAGTGATTATACTCACTGACAAGCCTTTACGAGCAATAAGCAATCCTGAAGCTGTTGGACGAGTAGCATTATGGGTGATAGAGTTAAGTGAGTTTGACCTATAGTATCGACTGCGTAGTGCCATTAAACGGCAAGTAGTCACTGACTTCATTTCGAAATTCACTAACGGAGAGGGTCAAGAGGTAGAAGAGTATCCTCGGTGGAGTATACATACTGACGGATCGTCCAACCGGCAAGCTGGAAGGGTAGGTATTGTGCTTCGTTCTTTGAAAAGGGACGAAATTGAATGCATGGTTCGTCTCGACTTTCCTACTACCAACAATGAAGCAGAGTACGAAGCTCTGGTGATAGGACTAGATCTCGCTAAAGCAGTAGGGGCCGCAAGCGTGGTTATTCATTACGATTCTCAAGTCGTCACTAACCAAGTAAACGGGGAATACGAATGTAAGGGTGAAAGAATGAAGAAGTACCTGGAGTAAGTAAAAAGAAGGGTAGACAACTTACAGGCCAAGGTTGTTCAAATCCCTAAAGGAGAAAATGAGCAAGCCGACCATCTTACCAAAGCCGCATCAGTAGAACACATGATCACCTCCAACAAGGTACTGTCTTTTGTTCAGTTCTCACCATTAATAGATCTTGTCAATATATAGGAGATTAGCTCTGAAAGCAACTAGACCACACCATTAGTTTCCTATTTGAAAAGCGACGCATTACTAGACTATAAGGAAGCCGCAAGAAAGCTGAATGTCCAAGCGGCACAATTCGTTATGATGAGGGACGTCCTGTACAAGAGAGGCTTTTCCTGCCCGTACCTAAAGTGTTTAAGCCCCGAAGAAGTGGACTATGTCATGAGAGAAGTACACGAAGGGATTTGCAGCAACCATTTAGGATCACGATCATTAGTTCACAAACTGATTAGAGCTGGATACTACTAGCCTACTATGTAGAAGGATGCCCAGACTTATGTCAAAACCTGCGACAAATGTCAAAGGTTCAGCAACGTCATTAGACACCCGATGGAAGAATTGAACTAGATGATAGCCCCGTGGCCATTCGCTCAATAAGGACTCAACATCATGAGTATGTTCCCAATAGTTGTATGGCAATTAAAGTTCCTTATAGTTGGTATAGACTATTTCACTAAATTGGTAGAAGTAGAAGTCTTGGCTACCATTACGGAGAAGAATGTGAGAAGCTTCGTTTGGAAAAACATCATCTGTAAGTACGAGATCCCCAGAGTCTTGGTCTCAGATAACGGGAAACAGTTCAACAACGACTCCTTTAGGGATTTTTGCTCACAGTTGGGAATCAAGAACCATTACTTTTCCTCCGCTAACCCATAAGCTAACGGGTAAGTTAAAGTCACGAACCGATCCTTACTCAAAATCATCAAGATTCGGCTCGAGGAGGCAAAGGGTGTATGGCCAAAAGAGCTACCAAACGTACTATGGGCATATAGGACGACAGCAAGAATGCCTACAGGGGAAACACCGTTTTGATTAGCTTATGAAAGCGAGGCAGTTATCCCAATAAAGGTTGGACTCACGAGCTACAGAGCGGGTAATCATGATGAAAGAAAGAACGACGAGACTATGCGTCTACAGCTTGATCTACTAGATGAAGTCAGGGCAATAGCTGAGCAGAGACTCGCACGATACCAAGACCTCATGGCGAAGCACTACAACTCCCAAGTCAAACACCGAGACTTCAAGGTTGGAGACCTCGTCTTGAGGAAGGTAATGGGCGCAGCCAGAGACCCCACCCAAAGAAAGCTTGGCCCTAACTGGGAGGGACCCTACAGAATCACGTCATTGCAGAAAAAATGTACCTATCACCTAGAGATACTGGACGGACAGAAGTTGCAGCATTCATGGAACACCGAGCATCTCCGAAAATATTACCAGTAGACATGATAGCAGGAAAAGCGACACTCTTTATTTTTCAATTTAGTCTAACAACAAAAATTACTAACAGTAAAACTTTAAAAAAAAAAAAAATTAAGCTTAGTCAACTAATTTTACCCAAAACAAATGACCTGACCCTTTAAAAAATTTTAAACAAAAAAAAAATATAAAAATATATATATATATATATTTTTTTACTCAACAGCTCTCAACAGCGCATACATCAAACACAAAAAAAAAAAAAAAAAAAAAACCCTCAGTGGCTAAACAACAACAGAGTCGGTGGCCAAAATCGTTGCACACAACCAATAGCAAAGCCGCCCCCCTTAACTTTTAAGTTCTAGCGTCCATCTAACCAAGGGATGCTCCATGAATTTTGAAAAATCCCCTCATCATATGTTTTTGATAAATAAAAAAACTATTTATATGTAAAATTTAACCAATATCCCCCATTTATTCAAAAAATAAAATAAAATAAATATTAAAATTATGTGAATGAGTGATACATCACCCATGAAGGCAAAGAGAATGATCAAAATAGATCAATGAGGGTACACCAAAAGGCAAACATTAGATCCACAAATAATTAAAAAAAAAAAAAACTCACAAAAAAAAAATGTATAAATCCTTTAAAAATACGACACATAGTGGCCATTTGGGTTGGGCATCTACATTTTTCCTTCTACATTTTTAGATTTTTTTTTCCCTGCACGTGAACAGTAACCTCAAATGGGTTCACTGTGCAGGGGACAAAAAGCACTGTTCACACACTGTTCACAGCACTGTTTACGCACTAAAAAATATTAAAAATGGGTCCCACGGTACTATTTACACATTTAAAAATTATTTTGTTACAGTATTTTCAATTTTTAGTTTTCAATTTCAGCAACAATAAGTTCAATCCAAACGGACCCATAGTCCTTTAAGGAGGTTGAAGTTGAAAGACCTATACTTTGAACAGTGATAGGCCCACCTCGAAGCAATGCTTGCAATGGCAATCGAAAAAGACTCGATTGCCTTTTAGCATCAAGGCGCTAGCATGCTAAGGGGAGAGAGAATAACCCTCCAAGTTCTAAAGCTAACTTTTATTTATTTTTATTTTTATTTTATTTTAAGGAGAGAGAGAATAACCCTCTAAGTTCTAAAGCTAACTTATATACTCCCTCCGTCCTTTTTTTTTTTTGTCCTCTATTACATTTTGAGATGTCCAAAAATATTGTCCTGTTTCTATAAATAAAAGTCATTAATTTACTAATATTCCTATTATACTCTTATTAATTTACTAATTCAATTTTTTGATTAATTTTTTTAAGGGTAGTTTTGAAAACTTGTACATTTTTAAAAGGTAGACAAAACAATAAATGATATTCTCTTAAAAAAATTGACTTTTCAAACAAGACAAAAAAAGTGGGACGGATTGAGTATATATATATATATATTTATTTATTTTTGAGAACTTTTATTTTAACTCTCTCCTCCAAACAATACTGTTTGGAAGGGAAAAAAAAAATTGTAGCTGCAAAAATCTCCAATTTTGGAAGTAGTGAGACGTGTCAAATACCCGTTTGTTGGCAATAGAAATTTAGATATATAAGAAAAGAACGGTACAAAATGAGGCGGAACCAAAAAGTTTGAAAATTTTCAAATTTTGTAATGACTAGGAAGGGGCAAATTAGTCAATTTACCCATTAGGCCCCCCCGGGGACTCAATGAGTAAACCAGCCGGCAAGGCAAAGAACTAATAATGATCATAAGAGGTTAACAAACACTATCTTGTTAAGTGGTGCTTATCCCGTGAGCCCATTGTAAAAAGTGCATCAAACAGTAACCGTTGGATCATGACCCTAAACTAAAAAAAAAATTGGAAATCAACGGCCGGTAAAGAATGTTGTTCAAAACTTTTGTGACAGATCAGCAAATTTAAAAAAAAAAATGTTAATCGTTAGATAAAGATGTTAATCGAGTAGAGTGATACGTCTGCCTCGCCGCTCCCTCTACTCTTTTTGAGATTGGGGGAAAAAGGTAGGGCCCACTTAAAAAGGCTCTACGAATTACATTGCTCAACCATAGAACTATTGCTATATTTATACATCAGAGGAAGCTGAAAGAAACAACCTGACGTGCATAAAATTTCCATTTATAACCCACGCGCTATCCTCGTACGCTTACATTACAAGTTTCAACTTTCGGACCAATGCGGTCCAAATCTCATGACCAAACCATACCCATGGGGCCCATTTCATGAATAAAATTTAAATAATAAATTTTTGATGTAGTTTTTTAAATTGGTATTTGTATTTAAAATTTGTAAAATAATTGTATATTTTTTCAATTATAAAATTTTATTTTGAAAAAACAATTTTATTTAAAATACAATGTAGTGCAGTTTAAATCATGTTTTAAAAATACAATTTTGAAAAAGAAAAAGACTAAATATCTAAATAACTCAAACAATAAAGTTAGGGATATAACAAAAATGCACAATGTGGGTGAACAAAGTTCGGTCCAGATCTAGCTTGGCCAAGGCCCATGAACCCTTAACCTAACTCATTTGTACAAAGTCCAAACTAGGTCATCACATAAGGGACCAAACGACCACGTTAAGTTTGAGTAGACTGTACCTACTCTCCAAGGAGAGGAGTTAATGTCAATGAGAAATAATGTCTTGGGGGAGTCCATCATCCGAGTATTTCAATACTAGGTTCAAGTTACAAGAGAATCATCATGAAGAACGAACCAAATGAGTCCACTCCATGACATGAGATTTGAGATGCTAAAACAATGACCTATACTTAAAGGGTCACTTAAACCTGGCAAATGGTGGGATCCATGCACAGGTGGAATAGTCTTATCATTGTCTACCCATTAATGAGAGAGTAGAAAAGGAGAGGAATTTGAAGGAAATAGGGTTGAAACATTTTTCAAGGGAGAGAAACACTAGTGAACGAGAGGTTTTCATATGATATTAGGGAAGATGTGATCTAGCTTGGGACTCTTAAGGACTACCTTGGATGGTCAAATTGACAATACACAACCATCTTAAAACCATTCCTAGCCATTATTTATTAACCAATCTCTTCCTAGGATTTTCCATTGTGAGCTCTACGTAGAGTAACATACAAATTAATTGGGGATTTAGGCCCAACAATTGTTACACCATTATGGGTTGCACCACCAACACACAACAATCTAATTTTTTTTTTTAATAATATTCTAGAAGAAAAAATATTCTTAAATTAGTAAAACATATCACACATAAGCTCACTATAGTTTTTCGAATGAAAAGATCTAAAGATACTACAAGCTTTATTATTTATCTATACTATCTATAAGATGATTCTCATTTTTAGACTGAACTTTTATGTGGTTCATAAATATCTCTAGATCTTATGTTTAATAGGGACAAAATTTGAGGACAACCTAGTAAAAATATATGTCAAACTCAACGTAATGCTTACAAAATAGGACACTCTATTATTAATCTATGCTTTCAAAAAAAACTTATCCAAAAAAAAAAAAACTTCTTAGTCCACTTTGATATTTTCCTCAAGACCACGTTCCAACTTTTGTTTTTTTACTTTATCAAGACTTACTAGTTTCTTTTCTTTATTTATTTTGAATTTTGAATTTCGTTAATTTCTAGTTTTACGTACACTAGACAAAAAAAAAAAAAAACTGCAAAGTGCGTGTGACGAAATTAGTAAAGTCTATAAACTGATGTGATAATCAATGCGATAGTACCTATAGTAGTATTACTCTTTGCCCCTTTAAAAAATTAGATTAGACTAATATGAATATGTTGGAAAATTGTTGTTAATTATTGACGTAACTTTATAAAGAATTAAAAGTTTCACAACAATGTTTTATTGAATACAAATTATTTTGCAAATTTTAATATTTACTTCCAATTCAGGCCCTCTTCTTAATCACGCGCTATGAATGCACGTGAGAAAAATTCCCTTGAAAATACCATATCTGTCCTCTCCTCTCTTTAAAAAAAAACAAAAAAAACAAAAAGGCTGGTTCTTTCTTCTCTGTTAAAAAAGTTAAAAAACACCGGGCTACCCTTCATCTCTCTCTCTCTCTTTACTCAAATTATCTGATCTCGCCGGCACTCGGCAGAGACACTAAAAAACACACCCAAAAAAAAAGAGAGAAATTTTAGGAAAGCGAGTTTCTCATTCCTCATACCTTCCTCTCTCTCTCTCTCTCTGCATTTTCCATAGATCGATTAATATTGGTCAGTACAACCAACACAGTAAAATAAGCCAAAAAGCGAGAAAACAAAAATGTCTGAGGAAGAGAAATTGTTGAAGGAGGCGAAGAAATTGCCTTGGGAAGATCGATTGCTACACAAGAACTGGAAGGTCAGGAACGAAGCCAATATCGACTTGGCCGCGCTATGCGATTCCATCGCAGATCCCAAGGACTCTCGCCTTCGCGATTTCGGTATGTTTTCGACTCTTTTGGTTTTTTAGGGTTTTGGACTCAGATCTGCGTTTCTTTGTTTCTTAATGTTCGATCTGTTATTTAGGTCCGCTTTTCAAGAAGACAGTTGCGGATTCCAATGCGCCGGTGCAAGAGAAGGCGCTCGACGCTTTGATTGCGTTTTTACGAGCTGCCGATTCCGATGCCGCTAGGTCTGTTTGCTTTTTCTCTTTCTTTCTTCCTTTTTGGTTTGTTTGTTGTTGAAACTTCGTAATTTGGATTGGGATTTGGTAATGTTGAAGGTATGCCAAGGAAGTATGCGATGCAATTGTGGCGAAATGCCTCACCGGAAGGACGAAGACAGTGGAGAAAGCTCAGGCGGCATTCATGCTTTGGATAGAATTGGAGGCAGTCGACCAGTTTTTGGTGCTTTTTCTCTCTTTCTCTCTCGCTATAAAAATTTGCTGCCTTTAATTGCTTTGAATGCAATGCATGTGTGTGTGTGTGTGTTTTTTTATTTTTTTTATTTTTTATTATTATTTTTTTTTTTTAGTTTAGACTTAATACGTGAACAATAAACAAATGCTTCTTTGTATGCTTTCATTAATCAAGCTGTTCTATAGTATGGTATGGGGTTTGCGATTGCAAGGGTCAATTTATTTGGCCCATTTTCCTATGTTTTATTGTAATGTTCTTTTTTTGATAATTGGGTGAGGAGGGATTTGAACCCAGGACGTCTCCATTGGAAATTCAGGACGTGTCGGGTTGAACTACGAGGCTCTTGGCTATTGTAATGTTCTTCTAGTGGCCATTAAATGTGATGCCTTTACTTTCCTTTTTTCTAAAGTTGGAATAACCTGTCCACCATTTGCTCTCTATGTGAATTATCGTACAATGCTTTAGTGATAGTACATTTATAGATTTCAATTCCATTTAGTTGCCACTATTGTTTCGATTTTCTTAAGGCTAGCGTAGAGTCTTGGTTGTTTCTTTATTCTCTCCTTCATGTTTGGAATTCTTAGTGTGCTTTTGTTCCTTTCTTTTAAGTAAAACAATCCTACATTCCCACTGGACTCATTTGAGATAGGTTGCACATAATTGTTGTTCTTGTATGCACATTTTTGGTACAGTCAATGGAGCTTAAATATTCTTTGGATAGAAAAATTTACTTATAGATGCTAAGAGCTTTGTAGCTCAATTGGCACCTCCTAGTGTTTCCAAGAAAGCCGTCTAGGATTCTAATTCTCCATTCCCTATTATTGTAACTATTGAATTATCAAAATATATACTTATAGTTTTTGGTTGTGCTATTTGAATTGTATAATCAATTTTGGTACTTGCAATGGGGAAACGTGAATATGATTTGAGAATATGTGCTTAGATGTACAAAATACAACCTTTCTTTTAAATGTAGGTTTTATTAACTTATGGGTCCTGGTAATTGTAGGATGCAATGGAGAAAGCAATAAAGAACAAAGTTGCCAAAGCTGTTGTGCCTGCAATCGATGTTATGTTTCAAGCCTTGAGGTTTGCATATTAAGTTTGATTTTACATATTATGCATTAGTTCTTTTGCATCTCCTCGCCTCCTTAGCAAGAGATAGAGGTAGAGGTCATGGGTTTTATCCCAAGTGTGTATGTGCATTTTGTGTTTGTATTTACCTGTTGATAACCAAAACGTATTATGTTGTTCATTTTTAATAAATAATTTGATGGCATTGTTCTGATTGTCATTAGTGAATTTGGAGCAAAAGTTGTTCCCCCAAAGAGAATTCTGAAGATGCTTCCTGAACTCTTTGACCATCAAGATCAAAATGTTCGTGCATCCTCTAAAGGACTGACTCTTGAGCTATGTCGTTGGATTGGGAAAGATCCTGTAAAATCAATACTCTTTGAAAAAATGCGGGATACAATGGTATGGTGTATATCTTGCATTTGTTTTTCTTTTTTTTTTTTTGTATCTATAGCTTGTCTATGTTTCTCCTGTTGTTTGAAATTGTAAAAAAACTCTTGTTTTTATTTTTGGGTGTTGAAGAAAAAAGAGCTGGAGGCTGAACTTGTAAATGTTACGGTCACAGCTAAGCCATCTCGCAAAATAAGGTGAAAGTCCTGTTGTGAATAACCATGTTTCTAATTTCTTAAATTTATCTACTTGTGTTATGATCTGGTAACTTCTTTGGCAATTGTTATGATCATATTATGTCTCTAAATGTGTCTTCATGTTGTTCCTTCTATGCCTCTTTCTTGTTTTCCCCCATAAGAATAGGTTGAGGGTGAGGTTGTGGGTCTAAAATCCACTGGGCATGTGTGTTCAACTTACCAGTCAAAATTATTTTTTTTGGGGGAGGGGTGTGTGTGTGTGGAGTTCCCTACTGATTAATGCATTGCTCATGAGCAGTGGCAGTCCTGCATTGATTTATGTGTTTTTAGATCCTCCTAAAAGTTTAAATCTCTAAATATTTGAACAAAGGGACTTTCTTGGATTGTAGATTTCCTATTTTCCTTACGTGATGTCCTAAGTGAGAATTGGTGTCTATTTGGCTGTACAGTATTTTGTGTAATATGTGTACTTAGGTATTTTTATTTTGTATTTTTTTTTATATTAATGTTTTCTTGGAGGTTAGGGGTTAAGTAAACTAAAAAAGGTTTATTTATTTATTTATTTTCGTCAATGCATTTTCATTACCTGTTTAACAAACACTCCTTGTGACCGCATGTCAACTGCACTTTTGTTAAGCATACAATTGTTTATGCATTATTTATCTCAATAACTCTTCTTTTTTAGGAATTGTATCAAAATTGAAGTGATAATATTGTTGGTTCCTTTTTATGGATGGGATTAATTGTTATATGCTTATTAGATCTGAACAAGATAAAGAGCCAGAGCAGGAAGCTATATCTGAAGTTGTGGGCCCTGGTCCGACTGTAGAATCTTCAGATGATGGTATGTGTTGTCCCTGCAGCATCCTTGAACATGCTTTCCATTGAAACATGTCAGCACCATAGCAATGTTACTAACGTATCTTTGTTCTTGATATTTTTGATTGACAGCTCCGCAGGAAATGGACGAGTATGAGCTTGTTGACCCTGTTGATATATTGACTCCTCTTGAGAAGTCTGGATTTTGGGATGGAGTGGTAAGTGTTCCATATCAATCTCTCTTTTTGGTCACAGTTAAACATATTTTGTTGGGCTATATGGGGGGTTAATCTTCTCATCAAATAGTGCAAATTTTGATGTTTTGGAGCTTAATTATTGTTTTAATGATGTATCTATTTTTCAGAAAGCTACCAAATGGTCAGAACGAAAGGAGGCTGTAGCGGAACTTACCAAGCTTGCCTCAACGAAAAGAATAGCACATGGTGATTTTACAGAAGTTTGTCGGACATTGAAGAAGGTGGGTTAAAATTATTTAGTTGAAGTAATTGAGTCTTCATTTTTACTGAGTTTGAGATTGTTCCTTTGTATTGTCGTTTGGGCTTGATTATGGGTACATTTTATTCAGGCTAAAATGCAGTTTACAACCTTAAAGTTTGAGGTTGCTTCTAAATTGGCCCCTAATCTATGTAAACTTGCAATTTACACCCTCGAATATCACAAAAATGTCACTTAATGGGCAAATGAATGTAAAAATAACTGGGTTATGACAGTAGATTGAGCCCATACTGTGCATTCCTGGATGTGCTTGTACTTTCACATCTTTGACTTGAGGTTCCAATGGTTGTTTAAACTAGACTATAAGGTCAAAACTTTCAAAGCATATTGGCTTAATTTACAAAGAAAAGATTTCAAGTAATCAAATCTCTCTATTTGTATTGATCTTGTTAGTAGAGTCATGAATAGGCAATTGTGGTTCAATTATGAAGTCCAATTTAAGTTATAAAGATACTAAAAAGGTATTATACCTAAAAAATGGTTTTACAAGACACTCAAAAGAAAATTTACGGACCACTTAGCCAAAAAACACTGCTGATAACTTTAAATTATTGATGTAAAAAAACATTGAGCATCTAAAGGTATATGCCCTTTATTACTTATCAATAAAAAGAAGACAAAGTAAATGTGTATGCCTTAGTACTTGTGCATATATATATTTATGGAAAGTATTATGGATGTGTGTGCGCGTGTATTCTTTTTTGCACACAATTGAGGGGCCCATCAAATTGCTATGAGTAAATTTGAGTCAATGATCCTACTGCAGGGTTAAAAGGGCACCATTCTAGATACTTGGTTGGGAGATCTACAATCTACCACAATGGGGATTATAATTAAGGTTCTAAAATGAATTTTAGACGATGAAAATCGCTCTATATGCCTCACTTGGGACAGGGTTGTGAATTACCTTTGTGATCAGCAAATTGGTTGGGTGGCTTGCTCAAACTTGGTTTTTTTTTTTTTTTGGTTGACAATTCAATTGATACAACAAGTGAAGGAGGGGTTTTCAGTTTTGAACCCTGGTTCTACTTATAAAGGAGACCAAGCAATGCCATTGAGCTACAAGTCTCTTGGTGGTGGCTCTTATTAAACTTATCGTGTAGTTTTTGGTTTTGGGTGCATTTTTGACAATTTGGAGAGTGAAGTAAAAGGTTAAATAAATATAGGAAAACCATAGACAGGTAGTGATCTGAATTAAGTAGTTGCCTTTTCACAGTAGTTGTACATGAGTTTTGTTGGCAGCAGTGAAACCATGCTCACCATATTTTGAATTAATCTTTTTGTTTGCTCATTGCATTTTACATGGTAAAAATTATTTCTTTCTTTTTCTCACATTGCAGTTTAGAGGTTAGAACTTAAATTCTTTGAATCATGAATGATATTATTCTATGTACAGTTTATTTGAGGGAAGATATTGTATTGTGGAACCCTGTTGGTTTAAAATGACAATGCCCATAAAGACTGCAGTGTCAACATCATAGTTGACGACATTTGATTTGTATTTGGTTGCATATGATTTGAAGGGTTTTAAAATTTCAATGTGTGTTTGGTTAGCTAGAATTTATTATTTGAATGCTCAAAAGTTGGCATGTTGATATGCTTATGTGTATGCTGTTTTATAATTTTTGACATGTTGCTTTGTTTCTGAACAGCTGTTCATGCAACAAATAATTGCCTTGCCAAGTAAAAGTTTAACTGATTGATTTTTCATGCAGCTTATTACGGATGTGAACATTGCTGTTGCAGTTGAAGCTATTC
This sequence comes from Quercus suber, assembly GCF_002906115.3. Classification (NCBI taxonomy): domain Eukaryota; kingdom Viridiplantae; phylum Streptophyta; class Magnoliopsida; order Fagales; family Fagaceae; genus Quercus; species Quercus suber. The sequence goes on along the minus strand of NW_027069962.1, from coordinate 121,320 downwards.
AAGCTCTTGGCAATCTTGCCCGTGGTCTTAGATTGCATTTTTCTGGGAGTTCACGCTTTTTATTGCCAATTCTTCTTGTAAGTACAATTATGTAATTCTAAAAAAAGGAAAACTAAAGTTAAAATGTCTATAATTTGTGTGAATCCCTTGTTGCATCTCAAGTTGTTCCAAATGATGCACTATTCTATTATGAAAGAAGGGAATATATTATTTATAGTATGATTGCATTCGCCCCTTCCCCCCCCCCCCTCCCCCCCCCCCCCCCCCCTCTTTTTATCTTTTGCACTTTTTTTTTCCTTAAAATGGATCTACTTAGAAACTGAATTGCTATATTCTCTTGATGTCTTATTGTTTTTGCAAATCATTTTGTGTCATCTTGCGGCAGAGTGTTGATCATAAACTAAAGGTGTCTTTGGTTATTGAAAATCTCTTGTTTTCCTATTTGTTTGGTAATTTGAAAATGAAAACAGTTTTGTGAGAAGAAAAAGAGATGAAACAAGGGTCTAATCTGTAAACAATGAACAGAAATTTTCACATTCCCTAGAAATAACAAATAGGAAATGCAAAAATATTATAGGTGCAAAAGCTCTCTCTTTGAGTAAGGAGGGTGTTCCAATACTTTAACTGAGCAGGACATGGTTCCCCTGTGAAAGTAATAATGAAAGGGAAGCCCTGATTAAATATGATCAACATTGCCTATATGACTTGAAACCAAATATACCCTGATATATTTGATGTGTAACTGGAAGTGCTGTAAGGATATAGAATTGGTTCTCTTGTTAACCTTAGTGGTAGGTCTTGGTCAGTTGTTTTTTTTTTTTTTTTTGATAGGCAGGTCTTGGTCAGAAATTTTATTTTCTAGTCGTAGCAATGGGTCACTTGGATTCTCCCTGGAACTGTAAATGATTTTTTTTTAATGCTACCTTTACAATTGCCTTTGCTGATTATATTTTTTGTACTGATTATATCTTGCAAAGGACTTTGAGGTAAAGAGTGAAAATATGCAATTCAAAATCTATTTATATGTTACATGTTTTAAATTGAGGAAAACCTTTTTCTTGAGGAAAATTTGTCCATTTGTGGTCGTCAATATCTCTTTAATAAGTTATCTTATGTTTATTGTTTTTTAAGGTTATTGTGAACCCTATTCAAGAACAGAATTATTTCCTTTTGTTGCTATGCCTGAACAAGTGGCTGCTGATATAACAAATATGTTTCTTTAATAGGAAAAACTGAAAGAGAAGAAGCCTACATTGACGGAAGCACTTTCTCAAACTCTCCAAGCAATGCACAAGGCTGGGTGCTTAAATCTTGTTGACATTGTTGAAGGCAGGTTTTATTATGTTTCATTCAAAAATCACTTCCGTTATCTCTGTTTCCAATAAATTCATCTTTCTTTACTTAAAAATTTTTTTTGGTTGCCTTTCAAATTGGTTTAGTTCTGAATATTGATTAAAGAGCAGAAGTTACAGTTTTTGGAGGTGGTTGCATGAAAAAATTGTGTCTTCATGTTTCATATATTACACGTGGTTGGTGGTAATTGTGAATTAATATTGATTGTAATGAATGGTATTTATTGCAGATATTAGGACTGCAGTAAAAAACAAAGTGCCTTTGGTGCGCTCTCTAACCTTGAACTGGGTTACATTTTGTATTGAAACAAGCAACAAGGCTGTTGTTCTAAAGGCGCACAAGGATTATGTACCCATCTGTATGGAGGTTAGTGCCTGTGGTCTTACCTGTGTTTTATTTTTCTGGCTTTTAGTAACATGTGCTGTTTTAACTTGAGATCTATGAATAAGAGGAATAAGAGGATTTAATTTTACATTCTTAATGTCTGGGAATGCCAGTCCTTTGGTGCTTCCGTTATGGTCTGATACAAGTGTTGCTTCTTTGCTTGGACATGATATGGATTGTTATTTACATTTAGGGGTGTTCACCAAACCGCAAAAATCGCACCAAAATCGCCCGCAAAATGGCATAACCGCACTGCACTGCAAGTAATAGTGCACGCATCACACCACACCGCAGGGTGCGGTGCGGTTTGTAGTTCTATAATAAGAAAACCACACAAACCGCACCGCACACTCTCTATATATTAATATATTTATTTATTTTTAATATTAAATATATTATTAATAGTTTAATAATCTTAGTTTTCAAAAAAAGAAAAAAGTTTGATAGCTCTAGCAAGTGTTGACTAGAAAAGTTAACTCAAAATAAAGAAAAACTAGCTCAATAATTTAAAACTTGGCCCAAAAAAAGAGAAAAATTAGTTTTGGACTGAGTAGGAAAAGCCCAAAATTTGAAAAATATACCGACTTTGAACCGCATTTTATACATAGTGTCGCACATGTGACCACAAAAATGAGGTGCGGTGCGGTTATAGTTTTGGCTAAACTCTACACCGCACCACACCGCACATGTGACCGCAAAAACAAAGTGCGGTGCTAAAAATGACCCAAAACCGCACTGCACCGCACCGTGAACACCCCTATTTACATTTCTTCTTCCCTTTGCTAATGCCTTTCTAAGTCATATATGGATACAGAGTTGTGCATAGTCATTGATAAGATTTGTTTGGGACTTTACTGCAATTTTTATGGTTTCTCATTTATGTGTCTGAAGAAAATATTTTGGTTTGTGTAGAGCCTCAATGATGGGACCCCTGATGTGAGAGATGCAGCCTTTTCAGCCTTGGCAGCAATGGCTAAGGTAGCACTGTCAACCTTTTATAGTGTGAATAAATAAAATATGAAAACTACTGTTATTTTGAACTTCACTTGTTCATTCATTTTTAGTTGGTTGGCATGAGGCCATTGGAAAGGTCATTGGAGAAACTTGATGATGTTCGGAGAAAGAAGCTTTCTGAAATGATTGTGGGTTCTGAAGCTGGTGTGTCCACTAATACGAGCTCAGGTTTGTAATTTTTTGTACTTCAAGTGGATACCAATTTAATCAAGTGTTTATCTTTAGAGGTTTCTCTTTCTTACTTATACCTTGTCCTGTGTGTCAGTCACAGTCCAAACTTCAGGTGGAAGCATACCCTCTTCAGTGGTGAGTTGATACTTGATTTTTGATTAAAGTTTCATGCTTTGCATATTTAATGCCTTTTACATATGGTACATTCAAGAAATTTGATTGTTACACTAGGTTATTTAATGTATTATGGTTCCAGATTTTTATCACATTTGGGACTCGCATTAACTGCATTTGCATCAAAGCTAAGTGAGAGGACAAAACAGAGGAACTATCGTGGGATGGACTTGCATTAGGAGTTTTGGAACTTCTTACAATCTACATAGGTGTACATAGTTATCCGATCAACCATTAGCATGAGTGGAGAGTATATATATATATATATATATATATAGAGTCTATAAATGCTAAATATAAAACAAGATGGAAGTTCCTTCCTGCTGTAATGTATACATCAATGAAAAAGGGGTTCTCTTCATTTGAAATGGATCCATTTTGTGCTTCATATTAACTATTACAAATCTGAAGGTGTATTTAGTGCCACACTATTTACCATTTTAAATGATGGGGCACTTTGGCCATTCTTAGATCTAAAGAATAAAATTTTGATAGTGAAATGGAGTCTCCATTTTAAGTGAAATGGAGAGCATACTGTTCCCACATGAACAATTTCTAATTCTATTTGTGCAACATCTCAATTTCTAATTCTTTTCCTATTTCCAACAATTTTTTTTTTTTGTTGATAAGTATCCTGTTTCCAACAATTTTGAAAACAATACCGGGGCATATTTATTTAGCCCTCCTGCTGTACAGATTCTTTTGACAAATTTTATGGCAAGCCCTTTTGTTTCCATAAGTTCTTATAATAAATATTGACTGAGATCCCATCTGTTGTTCAACACTTCTAATGTTTACCAAGTTTGATATACAAAAGTTGCATCTTGTTATAGTTACTAAAAAAATGCATCTTGTTATATAAGTAGCTGCTTACAAGGTTTTAGATGTTACGCTGATCCAATTTTTGTGTGTTGTTGACGTTGATTATTCCTATATTTAGATTACTAGCTTAAGATGTCATTCTTGAATAAATTGCAGGCTTCTGAAGGTGCATTTGTGAGAAAGTCAGCAGCTAGCATGCTTAGTGGGAAGAGGCCTGTCCAGGCAGCTGTGAGTGCTTGTTTGTGTCTCTTGGTGCTTAATTTACTTTATATCTCCAAGTATTTCCTAGTTGACTTGTGCTGTTACTTTGATAGCCTGCTATAAAGAAGGGTGGCTCTGTAAAACCGGGTGCTAACAAGAAAAGTGATGGAACTGGACAGCAAAAATCTTCCAAACCAATTGAGCCTCCTGAAGACATTGAGGTAAGTCAATGATTTGGTTGTGAATACTCTATTCTGATTTTTGCAAGGTCTTTGTTAACTGCCTTTTTTTCCTTCAAATTTACAGCCAGCAGAAATGAGCCTTGAAGAGATTGAAAGCAGATTAGGTTCTATTCTACAGGCAGACACTGTTTCTCAATTGAAGAGCACAGTATGGAAAGAACGACTTGAGGGTTGGTTATCTTCTCTTTCAACTCTTTTTATTGTGCTATTATTTGGTGGGTCATTTGTCGATGTATCTTGCATGGATGTCCCTTGTGATGTATCTTTTTGGGCTAGTCATATATTAATCTTCCCTGGCTGCATCGCTTAGATTCCTTCTAGATTTGCATTGAGCTTTAGTTGCCTTTAATTTTTTCTCATTTAGCATTGCTTTGATTTTTCTTTTTCTTTTTTTGTTGGTGGCTAGGGGGGAGGGGGAAGGTATGGCCATTCAACTTTTTTAGCATGTAGTGCTAGAGATAATAATGAGATTGGTTTACTGGGGATTGTAGATTAAGCAATTTAGTTTCTTGTAATCAATTACATTGTCCTTTGCTACCATTCTGGTTCATGCTGTTTTATCATGGTAAACAATACAACATCCCATTTCAAGTCCTGTTTTCTGAGTTTCATTTTTCATTCAGTGTCCATTTGGTATTAGATTATAAGCCACCTTTTTAGCTTTTATGTACAGTTTTTTAAAACCTCACTTTTTATTACTTTTTTAAAGTACAAGTATACTTAAGCACACTTTCAGCAAAAAACTGAATAAGTTGTTCCCAAACGGGCGCTTAATTTCATTTTACACCTTGTTTGATAAAATGGAGGGGGAGGGAAGGGAACAGAAAGGGAGGGGGTAAGAGGAAAATAAAGGGAGGTGAAAGGAGAGTATTTTTCCTTCCAAGAGTTTGGTTTGCAAGGGAGGAAGAAAAGGAAAAAGAATCAACATGTGGGTCCCACTCGTACCCCCCTTCCCTCTCTTTCCTTCAAATCAGGGAGGAAAGAAAAAGGTGGGTGTGTAAGGAAAATTGGTTGCCCCATTTCTCTCCAATCAAATGATGGATTTCTGTGATCCTCCCTCCCTTTTATCTCTTCTTTCCTTTCTCTCCATCTTCCCTCAAACCAGACATTGCTTTAGGCCATTAGTGTTTCCTGCATATGTAATTTCTTTATCTTGTAAATTCTTGTAATGGGACCCTCCTCTCTATTAAATTATTATTTTTGTTTCTACTGAGTAGTTTTATTATCCTATAAATTCTTAATGGGTCTATTCTTATGAAGCTTTATATATCTAGTGGGTAAATGTATTCAGTCAAGTCGCTAGGACAGATGAGTGCATGGATGTTTATTGTAATTTTGCAAATGAAGGCTTGGGTTCTAAAACATGTTTGAAAAAAAAAATTACCTAAATTTTGCATTGGTTTGGGTGCACACGTAGCTTGCCTAGGCTATATAATGAACTGATATTTGTGTTAACCAGTAATATGATCCAAGTTGGTTCTAATTGTTAATAAAGAAGTCAAGTAAGAACAAGTTCCTTATTTTTGTGAAAGTTCACTAAAAAAAAAAAAAACTTAAATTCCATTCCCCTTGGGACTAAAACAAACTTATCATTTTTTTTCATTCAATTAAATTCATCATGACATGGTTTTATGGTTTGCTGAAGCTGAACTCCTGCCGTATTATTTGATGTTGTGATTCTGGATTTTAATCAAGGTTTAAAGATTTATTTGTATAATTGTAAGTTTAAACTTTAAACCTTAGAAGTTTTAATTAATGAATTTTATTTACCTATAAAAAAAGGCTGAAATCTTAGAAGTAACTAGCATTTATGCTTATGCCTTTCTTTGTATATGATTGACATGAGCCTAACTTGTTGCACTCCAGTTTTTTAATTAGCTGGTTTTGATTTTGCGAGCTTGGAACTATCAAATGACTTCTGTACCTATCATTTTCTGTTTATGGTGCATGCCATGGACCCTGGTAGGATTTATGTTGGCTAAAAACTGTGTAGTGATTGTTTTGTACAATAGTAAAATTTAGAGGCCATGCACTGTGCATTTACCTTGTGGGGAACCTGGTTTGTCAACTGAGGTTCTTGATTGAGTGTATGGTTACTAAATATAAGTTTTATTGCAGCAATTTCCTCTTTGAAACAACAAGTGGAAGGTTTACAGGGCCTTGACCAATTTGTAGAGATTTTGATTCGTTTACTTTGCGCTGTGCCGGGTTGGAGTGAAAAAAATGTTCAGGTACTTAAGGGTTCTGCTGTTTCAGGTTGACAGATTCATCTGGTGCTTTTTTTTTGGGTTCAAAAATTACTATAGCCTTTAATTGTTTGTAATGCAGGTTCAGCAACAGGTTATTGAAGTTATTACTTTCATAGCTTCTACAGCGAAAAAGTTTCCAAAGAAATGTGTAGTACTTTGCTTGTTGGGTGGGTATTGTTTTCATTTTAGTAGTAGTAGCTAGCTTCATGGTTGTGTTTGCTTTCCAATTTCTATGGTCAATATGCTGTTTTTCCTTGTGGCTGAATTGATTTTTGTCAAGTCAACTTTAACCTTAGTTGGAGTTATTACATCTAATTGACAGGTATAAGCGAACGGGTAGCAGATATCAAGACACGTGCTTATGCCATGAAATGCCTTACTACTTTCTGTGAAGCAGTAGGTCCAGGCTTTATTTTTGAAAGAGTAAGTATACTTTCTACTTATATAATTTCTGTTAGCATCTGCATATATGCATGCATATGAAGAATTTATACTGTAGCAGGTATAAACAATGCCCTATGTTCATTGGCATTAAATTTGTTTTGATGTTGGTCTAAAATGATTGTTGCAAATTGTGGTTTTTGTAGCTTTACAAAATCATGAAGGAGCACAAGAATCCTAAGGTTCTCAGTGAAGGAATATTGTGGATGGTGTCAGCTATCGAGGACTTCGGTGTATCACATTTGAAACTTAAGGTCTTTCCTGATATTTTAGCATAATTATCATGTTGTGTCTTTGTTTTGTTTTGTCTCTCATGGTTTTTCAATAATAAACTGTAATATTATCATTATTTAAGGTGACACTAACTGTAATTTTTTACAGGATTTAATTGATTTCTGTAAAGAAACTGGATTGCAGTCTAGTGCGGCTGCCACTAGAAATTCTACAATTAAGCTATTGGGCATTGTGCATAAATTTGTTGGTCCAGGTGACTAATCATTTTATTTGGAACTGTCCATCTGCCTGTGTTTAATTTTACAAATTCTGAAATGTATTCCACTGCAGATATTAAAGGGTTTCTTACGGATGTCAAACCTGCACTGCTTAGTGCGCTTGATACTGAGTATGAAAAGAATCCCTTTGAGGTACATCAAGTTTATGTTATAATGCCAGAAATTTGTTTATTGTTTGTGGATTGCTAATTGTCCTTATATATCATCCTTCAGGGTGCTTCTGCAGCTCCAAAGAGGACTGTTAGGGCATCTGAGTCCAATTCTTCTGTATCAGTTAGTGGGCTTGATGGCCTGCCACGTGAAGATATCAGTGGAAAGATCACCCCTGTGCTACTTAAGAGCTTGGAAAGTACTGATTGGAAGGTTTGATTATTTGTATATGTTGACACCAGTTTGATTTGTCATTCTTCTGGTTGCAGTCAATGTTTAGTAAATAGAAACATTTCATTTATGGAATTTTTCCATATTCCAGGTTCGTTTGGAGTCAATTGAAGCTGTGAATAAGATTTTGGAAGAGGCAAATAAGCGAATTCAACCAACTGGAACAGGTTTGATATACTGTCATTTGTTCAAGTGCTTTCAAAATAATCAAAACCACTGCTCTGTCTGTGTCTCTCTCTCTTTTTTTCCGTCTCTCAGTTAGAATGTCTCATGGGTTAGAGGCTGTTGATGTTGCTCTGTCCTTTTACAATAAGCTTGCGTATTTACCATTTTGTTTGCAAAGACAGTTAATCTGCTTAAATCTTTTTTGCTATTTGACTGCCAGTTGAGTTATTTGGGGCCCTTAAAGGGCGTCTATTGGACAGCAACAAAAATTTAGTCATGGCGACCTTAACGACTATTGGTAGTGTTGCCTCTGCAATGGGACCAGCTGTTGAGAAGTCCAGCAAGGTTTGTTGACTACTTTTTCAGCTGTTAGTAAATCTTAATGTGCTTCTCGCTTTTTAGAAACTTGAACGTTATTATGAAATTGTTTTATTACAGGGCATTCTGTCAGATGTTTTGAAATGTCTTGGTGACAATAAGAAGCATATGAGAGAATGCACTTTGACTACCTTAGATTCCTGGCTTGGTGCTGTTCATCTTGATAAAATGGTAACTGTTTATTTTCTGATGTTTTAAAAGTTAGTACGTTTTACTGTAAGGTGTGGTAACTGTAATTTCATTGTAGGTTCCTTACATCACAGCAGCATTGACAGACACAAAGCATGGGACAGAGGGGCGTAAGGATCTTTTTGATTGGTTGACGAGGCAACTCTCTGGATTAAGTGATTTTTCTGATGCAATACATCTGTTGAAACCAGCATGTTCTGCTATGACGGTATTTTATTTATTTATTTATTTAAATTTAGGAAAGTATATTCAGTCATTTCTTGGCTCAAACGTTTCCTGATTATAACTTGTGCAAATTGATCATTTCTTTTTTGTTAAAACTTTTCCCTTCAAAATTATATGTATGGTTGGATTTTTCTCAGGATAAATCATCAGATGTTCGAAAGGCGGCAGAGACATGCATTAATGAAATTTTGAGAGTTAGTGGACAAGAAACAGTAAGTCTGCTTGGTAAATTCTGGTGCTTTTTCTAATTCATCTGAGGTATAATTGGTGCCTGAACATTTTCTTGATATAATTTTTTGTTCAGGTTGAAAAGATTCTTAAAGATCTACATGGACCAGCTTTGGCTCTTGTTATTGAACGACTGAAACCTAGTGGGGCTTTCCAAGGTGGGCTTTCTGGTAGCTCGGCTGACTCTAATTTTTTTAAATCTTTTTTTGGGTTGGTCATGCTTTATTCTAATGTGACATCCTTTCTCTTAGAATCCTTTGATTCAGCGAAAGCAATTTCAATGGGGCCAACATCCAAATCCAGCTCAAGGGTTGGAAAATCTACTTCAAATGGTGTAATGAAGCCTGGAAACAGAGCTATGTCCTCGGTATGTAATATTGTCTTATCTTGGATATTCTTTTTGAAATGTAATGGCAATATTGATTGTGTGTTTCATGTTCTGGAAAGAGAGTCGTTGCAACGAAGGGGTCAAGGACAGAGCTATTGTCTGTTCAAGATATAGCTGTCCAGTCACAGGCATTGTTAAATGTCAAGGACTCATCTAAGGTATGTTGGCTAGAATATGAAAGGTTGAAACTGGTATAAAATCTTAGGCATTGATGACTTAACTGTCATTTGGTATGGCTTATATGCAGGAGGATCGGGAGAGAATGGTAGTTCGTAGGTTCAAGTTTGAAGAGCTACGTGTAGAACAGATTCAAGATCTTGAGGTTTATAATTGTATAGTGTTCATAGAATGATATCTTGTTTTCCCCTTTTTGCCACCATGTTGTGTATGATCTTTGAAAGCATGCTTTGGATGCAGAATGACATGATGAGGTACTTCAGAGAAGATTTACACAGGCGGCTTCTAAGTACAGATTTTAAGAAGCAAGTGGATGGGCTTGAGATGCTGCAGAAGGTGTTTTGCTTTCTTACATCCTTGAGTATTTGTATTTTATTTGAGAATATGAAGGTCTGTTTTTACATGGATCTTCTATAAACATTTCAGGCGCTTCCATCCATAACAAAGGAAATTGTTGAAGTTTTGGATATACTTCTGAGGTGGTTTGTGTTGCAGTTCTGTAAATCGAACACAACATGCCTTTTGAAGGTGGTGTACTTTTCCTTTCTTTATTAATGTTGTTTCCCCTGATTATTATTATGTACAATATAACTTCATTCTGTTGAAATGAACAGGTGTTAGAATTTCTTCCCGAACTTTTTGATACCTTGAGGGAGGAGGCCTACTCTTTGACTGAATCTGAAGCGGCCATATTTCTTCCATGCTTAGTTGAGAAGGTTCATTATATTCTTTTATTAGAAGAATTGGTTGCATATATAAACATAATCTGTAATTTGGTTAATATCCTTCTAAACAATTCATGGGATATTATTTTTCTGTCATTGGGTTGTTTCTGTATTGCTGGGTTTAGAGCTTTTTCAATGTGGTGTGTTATATGCCATCATCTGCTCCGTAAAGTTTAAAATGGTTATGGCAGAGAATGCTGAACTTTATGTTGTGCTGCAGTCAGGGCATAATATTGAGAAAGTACGAGAAAAAATGCGGGAGCTGACCAAACAGATTGTAAACATATATTCTGCATCAAAAAGTTTCCCTTATATTTTGGAGGGTTTGCGATCAAAGAACAACCGTACTCGGATAGAGTGTGCTGATCTTGTTGGATTCATCATTGATCATCATGGAGTTGAGGTAAAAGTAGAGAATTTTGTGCTGCATTTTTTTTTTTTTTTTTTCTCAGTTCTAATGTGCTTACATTTCATGTTTGAACAGATTAGTGGGCAATTAAAATCATTGCAAATTGTTGCGGGCTTGACTGCAGAACGAGATGGTGAAATTAGGAAAGCAGCATTAAATACGCTGGCTACTGGCTATAAGATTCTTGGTATGTCACGATATGTACTCATTGTAATGCTTCATGATTTTTAATGGGATTTTGGATTTATAAAACTCATGCCTCAAGGAATGTAATCTTTTTGAGTAGTATTCATTTCTGATTGTGATTTTTTTTAAACATTTTTTTTTTTTTTTGGTTTTGTTAATGTGTGATTAATGCATCAGCTTGGAGGGAGAGGAAAATGGGGGAAAGGTGGGGGGGGGAGTGTGGGAATTGCTCCAATTTGAAATAGATTCAAACTGCTTCCTCTTCCTTAATAAAATCATTATTGATAATTCAATAGTTTCAATAGGGGAGGGGGAATTTGAACCTTGGGTGTTTATGTTGGAGACACCAGGAATTGCCAATCAGTTGAACTACAAGACTCTTGGCTATGTAATAAAATTATTTTACTAATGAAAAAAAAAGGCAGATTCATAGGGCATGTGGAGTGTTTGATCTTTTATGTGTTTACCTGTCATACTTTGTAGTTGAGGCAACTGGTGTTAAATTTCAGCATCCCTTGTCCCCAGGCTCTTTCTGTCGCAAAAATTCTCATTGACACCAAATTAGATTTCCTGATGAGATGTTGAAGGTTCTTGAATAGGGTTTGATGTGTTTATGTAGTTTTAGGTAATAAAATGATTGGATCTTGAATATATTTGATGGCTTTTTGGTATTAAAAAGTTATTAGAACGAGAAATATGGAAAGATAAACACTAGGCAATCACACCTAGGTTTCCTAAGAAATCACACTTAGTTAGGAGAAGGCAATCACACTCTCGAAGCTTAAAATAGTCTGTTGGAATTTTACCAAAATTAATCTCACTATGAATTGTATTGACTACAATAAAGCCTTATGTAGGCCTTAAAAACTGATTAAATAGAATAAACACAGAAGTGAACAATAAGACCCAATTCAATTTAAACTAACTAAGCAGGGTTCCAAGAAAGCTCTTCATCATCTAAAACATTCCAAATTAATGCTTGAGCTCTATAATCGGCTTTCACTTGCATCATATAAGTCTTCAAGGGGGCTTCCAGTTACGTTCCACCCATCACCCCACCCTCTTCCTGCTCCTTGGCTGTTGCTGAGCACTATCTATTTTCCAAATTTTGTAGGTGAGGACATATGGAGATATGTCGGGAAGCTAACAGATGCGCAGAGAAGCATGCTAGACGATAGATTTAAGTGGAAGGTGGGTATATATTTATTTTTTTCTGTGCTGAAAGGTATTTATTTATTCTGTCCTGTTTCTGTTTTTCCATTAATCTGGATGCATTTTATCAGGTTCGAGAGATGGAAAAGAAGAAGGAAGGTAGGCCTGGTGAAGCTAGAGCTGCTTTAAGGCGTTCTGTCAGGGAGAATGGGTCTGTATCTGCTTTTAATGCTTGGATGTACATGTCTCTGTACCATTTACAGAATAAATTGTCATTCCTGTTTCCTGCTTCCATTCTTGCAAATTTTGTCATGTTAATTAATTAGTGAGTGTGAACTGAAATGTATTTGGCTTTCAACATTTATGCTTCTTGGTTACTGTATCTTGTTTGTGTACCCTTCAGGTTTGCGTTTCTGCTGGCTTAACTTAAAGCTTAAGTTGTCATTATTTTAATAATACTATTGCTTTCTTTTAATATATATATATATATATATATATTTTAGTGAGTTATAAAAGAATGAAGGAATGTTGTTCTTTAGTTTTTGATGTCGTGTATCTAGGACATTTGCATGAGTTGAGACCTGTTGCTTCTTTTGATACTTTTATGTCTAAGATCCTTGCTTGAATTTTTAAGGAGATTTGGGATTTAGCTTGTATCTCTTTTATGTATTGTTTAGATTTTTGTAACTTTAGATGTTAGTTCTTTGATGATGCTCATGTATACTCTCCATGTTCTAGGGTGCCTAGGGCCTCTCCTTTTCCGTTTCTGATAAAATTCATACTACTTGTTATACCAAGAAAAGGATTGAAGGAAAGAATTTTGATGATGTTTCATACAATTCTTGTCATAATTCTTACAAATTTTATTTAAGTTTTATTTTGATGCTTATACATGGTGTTTACTGTTTCTTCAATTGGAACCCCTAATTTCCATTGCTCATTCCTTTATGAGGCAGAAGGGTGTTCTAATTAGGCTTAAGTACTTATTTATCTTTCTTTTATCTTTTTTTTTTCTTTATTTTTTTATTTATTTTATTTATTTATTTTTAATGGAAAAAGGATTAGGAAAAGAAACAATTGGCTACTATTTAGCAAAGTTCTGCTCATAGTTCTTGCAATTTTATAAAGTTCATCTGCTATCTGCTATTTATTCAGTAAGAAGGATCAGAAGCATACTAGGAAATTTTTTTGTTTAGCTAAGGGAAACTTTTGTGTAAATATTATAACCATGAATGCAGTAATTAGCTGTAGTAGCTTTGTGGCTGCCTTGAGATTGTCTTAAACTTTCAATCCTGTTTTCTCTGTTGATTAACAGGTCTGATGTAGCAGAGCAAAGTGGGGAAGTTTCACGATCTGTTTCAGGCCCAATAATTACAAGGTACAATATGTACTTCATAAGTTTTTAGCTGTTTTTATGGTTATGCACTGTGCATTTTTGTCATGGTGCTAATACGTTTCAGTTCCAGGAAAAACTATGGCCATACTGAACTTCACATGGACCAACAGTTGTTGCCTCAAAAAAAAAAACTACAAATAGTATAGATTACCTCCAGTTATAAATCTGTCATTTCTTTGGTCCCCAAATGAGTTCTCAGAGGTGATTCCCCTATAAGTAAGGGCATTCATGGCCCTGTTGTCCTCAGTATATGAAGGTGGTAGATTAAAGTTTGTTGGATCAGATTTAATATTCAAGGATTTTGCATCATTTAAAGCATTTGTGTGTACAGGGGAGAGAGGAGCAAATTCAGGCGAAGAAATTGTTAAGGCCGATGGAGGAGGGGTTGACATTGGCAGACTTGAGGAGTCCTTCCAGCTGCTGCATTCTTCTCCATCTGTAGAAGGGCAAAACCAAATGATTACATACATGTTTTCAATTGTTTCTCCCACCCTCTGTCTGCATGTGCATGCACTGTTTTTGTGCACCTACCATATTTTACGTTACAATTTTTTCTTAGGGAATACCTAAACAATTCATTAGTTTAAGATGATAATACAAAACCTGAGCTAAACCATCTCTAATGTATGTGCGAAATGCCTCACTAGCATTTTGGAGCTGAGCAAATATATCAACCTGAAATCAGAAAAAAATAAATAAACATTAGCTAGGTAATCAAACACGATTGTAACTGACTTTTGATACCATCCAAAAAAATAAGAGGATTATCAAGTATTCATCTTCCAAATGGAAAGCCCAGACTCAAATGCTTACCTTTGGGTATAGTTGAGTTATGCGATATAGCTCATATAGACCAATGGTGCATGTTTGCTTGTCACCAATTTTCTTGAATATAGCAGCAAGTTCTTGCTGTAAATTGGAGAGAGCATAAGAAAAAAAAGAAAAGGGGGGAGGGGTGGAAGGAATCATCATTGAGTCACAAAGAGAGAAACAGAAAAACAAGTGAACACAGGAGAGGAATTTATAGAACATAATATTAGAGATATCAAGGACAACCACAAATTTGTGATTGAATAATTTTTTAATATCGTGTGGGCCGATGACCCACATATCAGATATTAAACTGATAAGAACAGATACTACACTTGATCTTAGCCAAAAGGCAGAAAGGTATTGTGATTGAATATTAAGCATTAGAAAATGAGCAAAATGATACCTTCAACTGTGCATCAGCAGAATGAGTGCCAGAGGATGGATTGTTGGCTGCTGAATCACCCCAATGAGTTTGGCCCCCAGGACCTGATGAGGTCAACATTCTTGCTGCAGCTAAAGTCTGCAACATTAAGGTGTAAGAAAGACAAGTAAAAATAATAAATATATCTAGAAAAGCTTATTGTCCTACTGGATAACAACCTCAAGGTTAAGGTCAATGTAGGCAAGAATAATTGGCTGAGGTTTCATATCAATAGGAACCATAGAAAGATGACCCTTTATTGCAGCTCCACGAAGCTTCACTAGTTCATGAAGAACAGTTTTCACCATTCGTAACGGTTTGTCATCAGCACCAGCTCTTTTGTTGTGTAAGTTTTTAAGATAGCAGAAAAAAGGAGAAATGAAATCAGTTCATATTGGGTAAAGGGGAAGAGAATAAA
Organism: Quercus suber; assembly: GCF_002906115.3. Classification (NCBI taxonomy): domain Eukaryota; kingdom Viridiplantae; phylum Streptophyta; class Magnoliopsida; order Fagales; family Fagaceae; genus Quercus; species Quercus suber. The sequence goes on along the minus strand of NW_027069962.1, from coordinate 106,106 downwards.
ATATAACTGCAGTACATAAATATGTATTAAAGAGAGCAAGAAACACGACATATATACAAGGCGGATACCTCCTCCTGATTTCTTCCATCCCCAAGTCTTGCAAATATAAATGGATGCTTTGAAGGATGCGATCAAGATCAACATCATATATAGTGCTTTGAAGAACCTGTACAACATGGAAGCAGAACTATGACAAATCCAAAAATATCTGAGCATAAATCAGAAAAAGAAACATTTAAAAACAAAACCGATGCTTCATCAATTAGTAACAAATTTTCCTCCATAAATTTCACTCCATCCATAGAATTTCAATAATTAAACTATTTAAACAATTTTTTAGTCAGAGTCTCTTGACAATTACAAATGAACATCTCTGGGAGAAACTGAAAATACAGTATAACAAGTGTTCAAATTCATGAGATATAGTTGTCACACTGACTGTTCAGCCAAAAACAAGTACAAGGCATGACCAAGGACAAACATTTAACAATATCAATGGGTGAAGAATTCAGCAACTGTTGCATAAATGAATTCCTACTGAGGACTCTGCGAAATCTGTGAGGGCCTGTCGGTATTGCATTACCAGACCGACAGACCCCTTCTTAAAGCACTTTAAGGGCCCTAAAGCTCTTTCAAAAAAATTACAGGCATCTGGAAAGTTTTGAAAAGTTTTTTATGTGCTCCCCTAAAGCTGAATTTCTGTGTTAAATGATAAATCTGAGCTTTTAGAAAAACCATTGGATTGATGAAATTGCCCATGCCCATTAAGACACCTGAACCTATTCCTTTCCTTCCCCTTCCCCGCAAATCTAATAAAACTATAATTTATCTTCTTGTTGTAAAATAGACTGAGACAAAGAAACCAAGGTAATAAGTGAGAAGTTACCTTTGTAAGTTTGATTAAGCATTTGACAACCAAATCAGAGAACTTCTGATTTCTTGAAGCAAGGGACTCATTTGATGCAGGTGAAGGCCATCTTGAGGGATCCAAAGGGCTTAACAGATTAATCAGGACAACAAATGATGAAGTTCGATCCGCATTATCCTGTATATACAATCTCTTAGTAAAGCTAATATAACAGATGCAAAAAGGCAACTGCAATGCAGATGTATTATCAAGCAAATATTAACCAGAATCTTAAGCATCAACACATTCAAAGCTTTGAGGAGTTGGCTTCCATCATCCATATGGGGAACCCTTTCATCCAAAAGCCAAAGAAGAAGCTCAGTGATGAGACTGTCAAGAGTACCCTCATTGACAGCATGAGCAAGTCTTTTATTTTGAAATGTCTGCAGAAAAGTCCAGATATCATAAGTACGTTGAAAAAAGAATAACTACTAAACGCAGTCTGGTTGAAGAGAAGACAAAAGTGGAGAAGAGAAAATTAAGAGTCTTACATAACCCATCTTCTATTAGGGTGGAAAAAACATGATCAAACCCAAACTTGCGTTAAAACGGAGCATAAAGTAAAATATCAGGCTGGATGGAAAATTACCTGCATGAGTGTGTTCAGGACATATTTACAAGACCTTGAAGAGGCGCCGGTCAGACTGAAGTCAAAAGTCTTTGCTACCTGTTAGGATAGAAAATACATTTTCCAGAGAATATAAGATTTTATTAAGAAGACTTACTCAGGAGAGAACAGGAGTGTAAGAAAAGAGAGGGGGCACCGGGGGGGGGGGGGGGGGGGGGGGGGGGGTGGTGTGTGTGGGGGATGATGTGGGGGTTGTAACATCATAACATATTGATAGATGTAATTGCCTTAGTAGCCAAGCAAGAAACCAGCCTATCTGCATCCTTCACAAGTTCATCCATTGCACTGCCATCTGGATCACTAGTGGCCTGTGCCAACTCATGACACACAACTTTCATTCCTTCAACAGACTGCAACACATGCATATTTCAAATCTCAGAACCTACTTTTTAAAGTTGAAATTTCATGTACATACATAACAGATTAGATATGCCTGTATGTTTGCAAAACACATCCAAGAGAATTGCAGCATAAAAAGAACAAACATCAGGCCTAAACAACTAAAGGGATCACAATGGACCAGTTATGGAAATTCAAGTCACATATCTAACATGTTAGCTGCTAGAAGAGACAAAATTGAAATGGAAAAAATCCAAGAGAAGGCCTGCAACTCAAATCACAACAAATACAGCCGACAAGGCCGCAAGTAAATCCAGTATGTAATCAACTAAAAATGTTCAACTAGAGAAGTTTAGGTTCAGAGAAAGACACAATCTTTGAAAATCTTCGTCTGGACATTTTGTTGTGGAATATTTTATATTTATAGATCATTTGAGAATTATAATAAAAAGGAAATACAGGGTTATTCCACTATAGAAATTCAACAAGTGACACATTAATATACAAAAAAACTAGAATCCTGTTAATGACAAGGTGGCTTTTTTACAATATTTTCACCAAACAAAAGAATGCATGGCAACTCCACAACCCCCTTGTAAAACTCCAGACCTTGCAAAGAAAGAGAAATGTCACTCTAGCACAAAAGGCCTAGCAGCTACATTATACACTATAAATAATCAATTATAATAGTATACAATAAAAGTACTCCTGCAATACTTTTCCAACATATTTCATCTATATAGAGGAAATTTTAAAATTTCCCAGCCAAATTTCAGATAATTGAGGAAATTTTGCAAAATTAACCAATGAAAAACTCTGCAACGGAGCTTATTACATACATGTGTCAATGCGCACAGAAATCATCTTAGTTTATTGGAAGAGTTTAATTTAATCAACAGAGAAAATCTCAACACAATATAAGATGGATACCTGCTCGGGAGAACCAAAAGAAATGATTTCCAGAGCTTCATTCCAGTCTGTGGGGCCATTGGCACTAGCAAGGGTANAAAAAAAAAAAAAAAAAAAAAAAAAAACTACAAATAGTATAGATTACCTCCAGTTATAAATCTGTCATTTCTTTGGTCCCCAAATGAGTTCTCAGAGGTGATTCCCCTATAAGTAAGGGCATTCATGGCCCTGTTGTCCTCAGTATATGAAGGTGGTAGATTAAAGTTTGTTGGATCAGATTTAATATTCAAGGATTTTGCATCATTTAAAGCATTTGTGTGTACAGGGGAGAGAGGAGCAAATTCAGGCGAAGAAATTGTTAAGGCCGATGGAGGAGGGGTTGACATTGGCAGACTTGAGGAGTCCTTCCAGCTGCTGCATTCTTCTCCATCTGTAGAAGGGCAAAACCAAATGATTACATACATGTTTTCAATTGTTTCTCCCACCCTCTGTCTGCATGTGCATGCACTGTTTTTGTGCACCTACCATATTTTACGTTACAATTTTTTTTTTTTTTTTTTTTTTTTTTTTTTTGATGTTTTACACTTCCAGATTAAGAAAAAACTAAGTGGAAAACGTCATGGAAACTGCAGTAAACAGTGGGACATTAGATGCAATCAGAGAAAGGATGAAGAGCATGCAATTAGCAGCAGCAGCTGGTAACCCAAACCCAGGAAGCAGGCCTCTAATGTCCATGAATGACAACTCAAGCCAGGGACTTTCTAGTCAAATTCCCCATGCATCAGACCGCTCTGGTGTTGAGAATACGGTGCAGAGTGGGGTTCTTCCTATGGATGAGAAAGCGTTGTCTGGGCTTCAAGCCAGGATGGAGAGGCTTAAAAGTGGGTCAATCGAACATGTGTAGAAAAACAATTGGAGTATAGAACAAGTATTTTGTCATCTTATTCATCACCCTGCTTTGTAAATGGATTGAGAGCCAGAATGCATTGAAAGGCAGTTGCCTCCAGTACATATATAGTTGGGATCTGTTTGCGTTTCCCTTCTCCAGTTGATGTCATGGCAACCTTCGGTTTAGTTGCAGAGCTCTCCGGAAAGTAGCACTTTTTGGCCAGTGCTAATGACTTAACGTTTCTGCATATAATTGTATATTGTAGTTAAATATTCTTTTTGCAGATGTGCCTGATTTTCTTTTATTTAATATAAGTGTACTAACTCCTTAGTGCAGTTTGAGTATAAATTTCTGTATTTGATGAGTTATTTCTGGCACGAGGAAATTTTGATTGAAATGAACAGTGATGTATACAAATTATTCTTCCAAGTAATGGCCAGCATTATATTGCATTGAAAAATCATGAGTCAGCAGGCGAATGAAGTTATTGCAAACTATGATACATTATGTCTTGACTGGGCTAGTGCTTTATCCTTTCGTGGGCCCATCCGGCACGAACAATGATTAGTCTTTCGTTGAAAGCCTTGAAGAAACACTGTGGGAAGCCCAAAAAAAAAAGATACATTATGTCTTGCCTTTTTATTAGTTTGTGCATGAACAATATTGCACGTGACATGATCTAGTGATTGTATGCTTGACTTGTGCGTATAGCATTTCTCTTGTTTTGTTGCCTAGTTACATAACTTGTAAGACCCCAGCCCCAAGCTATTTACGATGTTACACGCTCATGATTTGAAAGTATATCCTTGAGCTCAACCCGAGCTTTTCTTTCCTTCATAAGCGATGGACACTGGTTCTTGAGCTCAACCTAAGTTCTTTCTTTCCATGAGCATTAGGCACTAGCGTGGTATAAGAATGGTTGTCAAAATCGCGATTTGGATCGTAGGATTGTACGATTCTATTTAACCAAAACGTTTAGGATCACACTAGGATCGTAAAAATTGTAGGATTGTACATAGGATCATATGAGATCCTATTGATCCTACCCCCAAAAAAAAAAAAATTTTGGTTTTTTTTTTTTTGGTTTTTTTTTTTATGGGATAAATTTTTTATTTTGACGAAACTTCAAGGGTTTTTATTTTTTCACGATAAGATGGTATGGCTTTTTATTTTATTTTTATAAAATTATGTTAACCTAAGCATAGTTTGTAGTTCACTTGTAATCAAAATGAATGAATGCTTCATCATTTGTAAATGAAGAATTTGATGTAGGCTTTGTTACCTTTTAAGCTGTTAAATTTGTTTGATCAATATACTAATTTGTGTTTTAATATTATTAAAATATTTTTTTATATATAATTTTATCAGTTATGTTTGTATTTGTATATTGATTGATTGATTTGTTTGAGCATGCTCTTTAGTTGTTGCTAAGTGGTATAACTTAAATAAATGAGTATAAAATTGTATCTTGATGTCTTTTGTAGCTCTAGTATACAAATATATAATGTTTACATAGATGATGAAATAGATGATGATGATTAGGAATTTAGGACGGTGGTTATAAGAACCTTAGAATGAGAATAATTAAATATTTACTTCACCTTAATATTCATCTTACTTTTGGATTTTATATTGTAGTTAGCTAGTTTTCATTTGCTAACTTATTTTGGATTTCAAACTTGGAACTTAGGACTTGGAAAATATTTTCTATATGTTTTGATAAATATTTTGTTATTTTGTTGCTAATTAAACATTTATTGAACTTTTTAGATACATTGGGTCAAAACTTAAATATATTTGTTTCGTCAGTATAAACTTAGTGATGTATGACATGCAAATTACATCATTGCAAATCTTAGTTTTTTTATGGATAAATTTATATTTTACATGATTATTCAACCTACAAAGTCATTATTAATGTGTTTTTGATTTAAATTTGAAAATATCTAAGATTTTACGATTCACGATCTAATCCTACGATTTACGATCCCACTTATCTTCAACGATCTTACGTAAGATCCCAATTTTGACAACCTTGGGCACATGTTAAATAGGAGACTACCTCTAAACCATCATGACTTGGTATATTGTGGGAATTGGTTGTGAGACTAATATTCCTAGAGAGATACAATGGGTATGCAACACAAGTGTTGTGTAGAATGCACTTGGTTTTATAATTACTTTGGGTGGGTTGTATACTAGAAGTGTAAACTGACAATTATAAAATTTTACTCCCAAAGGGTCAGGTTAAGCATTTAAGTAACATGTCAGTTGTAGCTTAGAAGTTGAAGAGTGTTGGCATTGATTACTCTCTTTTGGTCTACATTGAACATTTGGGTCTAAATGTGAAATACTAATTTTGAGCGCTTCATTGTGCAAGTTTTTATCCTTAAATATATTTTTATTCTTCGTATAATTCGATGAAATTGGTACTAATGGATTGCGAAATTTTTTAAATTGATTGAATTGACTGTGTAAGTGCATTGGCGTGCTAGAGAGTGTTGTGCATAGGCGGGTGCTGCACATGATGATGTGCGTAAGATAGCTTGAGTGGGTCACTGGGACCATCTCGCTTGGATGAACCCTCGCCTTCATAATAAAGCGAAAGTAATTTAGGGAATTAGAGAGTCGGTCAGAGCATCTTCCTTTAATAGGGTTAATTTATTTTTACATTAGCATATTGTTTATAGACATGAGCTATTTTGCCTCTTATGTGAAAATTCCACCTAATTCTGCCAGAATTTGATGCTGAGATTTGCCTATTATGTTTACTAGTGATATTGAGGTTTTTTTTTTTGGAGGACGGGTGGTGGATAAGTTTGTAGGGATTCTCCAAGAAATACTTAAGAGACATACTTGTAATGCGGTAAGTTAGGGTGCTTTGTGATGAAAATGGCTTGAGTATTCCCTAATATCTTGCAATTGGAATCTGAGAATGGGAAGATTTCAAGTAGTAAAGTTATGTGAAATAATGGTACATTGTGTTGCAATTTTGGGAAATGCATTTTATTGCCTCTACATTTTTGAACTTGATGTCCTGTTGGTCGAGATTATTTGCACAATGTGAATTCCATAATGAATGGCGTTCCAAGTATGGTAGAACATATTAATAGGATTTCGAATCACATAGAGCAGGTACGTAAGATTACTCATATTTTCAACATGGTGGGAGAATTAACTAAAGAAAAACATTAATAGTTTTTTCTAGAAACTTTTAAATTGAATGTTTTCTTTAAAAAGAAACCATCAATACCATCTTGAGGATGATTACCACATGCTTGCCTAAGTAGGAGCAAACATATTTGCTTAGAGATACAACGTGGCATACTAAAATAGCAATTCATGTTTATGCGAAATATAGTCAATTTTTAGTAGTTGGTTGGGCTTAAGCTTAGTGGGATACCCAAAAAATTGATTAATCCTCGATGATGATATGATGGCTTTGTAACTAGGAAATGGGCCATACAATTTTTATTTTCTTATTCTTATAAGGATGATGTAAGTATGGAATTTATTTTAATAAAGATGTATTTTTTTGGGTTTCTTTTTCTTTGTACATAAATAATTAAGTAGGCATAAATAAGCACTCATTTGGGTAACCCATTAAAAAAGCCCTAGATTTATTGTTTTTTGCAAGATGGTATGTAAAAAGCATCTTGTTCTAGACAAAATGATTCCAAAAAAAAAAAAGTAGCCACTCTCATAGGCATAGGCATAGGCAACCATGAGCCACCCACAATTTCTTGCCGACATAGGCGGAGCTAGGGGGTGCCAAGGGGGCCATGGTTCTTAGCTTTTGAAATTTTCAATTGATTTTCTTTTACATTTGGTAATAAATCCAAAAATTACACAAAAATGTATTCACCGGCCTCCCCATGAAAATTTTCTAGCTCCGCCACAGTTGCTGACTCTTCCTCTCTCTCTCTCAGTTGCTCTCCTTGTCCTTGGGTTCCATCAAACAAAGGCACTAGGATTTGGTTTGTGAAAGATCCACTTGGTTACAATCAAAAGGAGCACGTGGAATCCATTGGTGAGGCTTAGAGAGGGCCTGGAAAGGAGTAAAGGTTCGTACTTGGTACTCTTCCACTGTGTGTACAGTCCTCATTAGTCTTTGTCTAAATAGTATGGCAAAGATTCAAAACCCAATTTAGTTTGATGCTTCTTTTCTTTCAAGGTGAACCCACTTCAATTAGTCTGCCAAAAAACCAAAGTAGTAGTACAATAATGTCCAAGCAAGCAGCCTTAGGGCCGTTTGGTAGAGTATCCTAAACACATGTTTTCAGTTTTTAAATAATATTACACACATTTTCATACATTTTTTTATCGACACGTATTTTTAAAAAATACGAAAAACATTACTCAAACACCTCTACTAAACAGGCCCTTAGGGGTCCCTAAGCTCAACACAACCCCCTCTCTATATACATAGCATCACGACACGCACGCTACAATTGTCAACAGAAAACAAAAGACATGTATCTTTTAAAAGAGAGCTCACTTCATGCAAAAACTAGTCCCCCACAACTCGATAGTATACAGGCTTTTCATACACAAAAGAGATCAGAAACAAGCTCATAACTAGAAACTACAAAAGGTAGCTGAGACAGTCCTAGTAGTACTACTCTTATTAAAGTTGCGCACTATGTATCAGATAGTACCTTAACTTCAATCATGTTCCAAAATAGTGAGTCTAAGCTTCACTAGCACATTTCCACACAGGACCACTTTGTTACCTTTTTTATTTTTTTTTACCTCTTAAAATTGATTTTGAGAAGCCTCGTTGTTTTGTTCTCAGAATCGTGCTTTGCACTGCCAAACGCGTGCAGTGTTAAAAAGAGAGCCATTTAATTGGTTGGTCAGGCCAGTGATGAGAAATACATGCAAAAAAAAATTTAAACTTGAAAGTGACATTACTAGTTGAAACTTGAAAGATTTGAAACATAAATGGATTACATGGAAAAAGAGAACTGTAACTTCAAAGTCAAGTTTAATAACTTAGTGTGAAATTTGATTTAAAGCAATTTTAATTGGGGGACCAGATCGAGCAGAACAAAGGGAATCAATCCTATGGGGCACACTAGGCACTTGAGTATCATTTTCACCGCCCTTTGTTTCAAATAGAAGGGACGGTTAAAGGGAAAGACAAAAGTGAATCCATGATGATTTTGTTGTTTCAAATTTGAACTAGTGGTGGGCCTACTCATAATGTAAGATCTTTCCAATCCAAAGTCTCCCTTTTTATCTTTTTACTTGTTTTTATACAAAACCCACCAGATTACATCAAAGGAGTAAATAACAAAAATGCTCACCTTAAAATGTATCTAGACCTTAGAATATTGAAAATTTAGAAACAACTTATGAAGTCAGATAAATTCTTAATTGATTTATTTTATACTTGTTATAGGCTAATTTCTCTGTACCAATACAAGTAATTAAGGCCTATGAAACAAGTACCACACGTCTTGGGGCCTCGAATGATACGGGCTTTGATGGATTGGTAGCCCAGCGTAAAGCCGAGAAATGTACAAAACGAACAAAGTCAAATTAAGGCTGCATGTTATTTTTTCTGCCTTTCACACAGTGGTCCAAGCCCACACAAGGAATCTAAGAACTACTACTTATTTATAACTGAGGATGACAATTTTGCCGTACTTCACCATACGCAGGTTTTTTCCACTCTACAAAGGTAGTGGAGCGGGAATGGATTTAGACTTTTTAGACTCAATTTACCATATTCCGCATTGATAATGGTTAAATTGTAAATTTTTATACTCTAAAATTCTATTATTTAAATAAACATATCATTAGCTTATTTTATTCTACCCAACAAGACTTTCGGTCTTTTTTTTTTTTTTTCTTCTTCTCTAGCAAGGTTGGAAATAAGGTATCAATTTTAACATTTTCTTTTGTCTTTATTATAAACAAATTTATCTACTATTGAATCATTGATTTTGTATTATGAGATTTTTGTTTTTGTTGTGATATTGTCTTGTTAAATACTTTAATAATATTATTCAATTTTTGCTAAAAATAAGTTTGATTTGATGGGATAAAGTTATTTGTAATTTTAAGTATATTTTTATTAATGAAACAGGTTTTATTAAAAAAAATTGTAATAGTTGTGGGCAAATTAACAAGAAGTAGGGTTTTACGGGGTGGGGCGGGGTTTTGCGGGGCCTTAAGGGGCAGGAATGAGGTAAGAAAATTTTCCCTGTCATGTAGGCTGGGACGATGATAGGGTAAGACAAAACCATTCAAGGCAAGGCGAAGACCCCATCCTTCGGACCTGCTCTGTCCCATTACCATCCCTACTTATAATATGCGTAGAACTGGAGATTACACACACTCAAAAGAATAATCAGGTGTTTGAAGAACACGACACACCCACTTTAACAACTAAAAAGAAAGAAAGAAATCACTACAATACTACACACCATTTATTTCATTGTTTTCACCAATAAAAAATTCAAACCTTCAATTTGCAAACTTTGGATGTTTTAATAATAAGTTTACTGACAAGCAAAACTTTACGAGCTTTTTTATAAGTTGATGTGTTTTGCCACTATTGATTTATGTTGAAGTAAACTATTAATAGTAGGCAAACGTGAAGCGGTAAGAATAAGAAACCTTAAAAAAAAAAAAAAAAAATGGGGGGGGGGGAGGGGGAGCTAAATTGTGGGTTTAATTGAGACTCCATATTGGACCCCAATTTAAGAGGAACTAAGAAAGAGTTTCTTTTTATTTTATTTTTTTCCAGCTAAAATGGACAGAATGACATTTAATTACCCAAGCTAATAACATTTTGGTTCAATTGGAAGTTTTCCAATGGCTAGGTTCGACACTTCGATTCCCCATCTCCCAAATTGAAGGAAAAAAAAGGAGCATTTTTGTAATCGAGTTGAACCCAATCCAATGAAAATGCCAACTACCCAAAATTACCATAGTTGATATAATTTAATTTTACACAATATGCTTTCAAACTAGTGAATAAAAAAAAAAAGTTTAAACTTTCAATTTGCAAATTTGTATGTTCCAATAAAAAAATTTATAGACATGCAAAAATATACGAGCTTTCTTATAAGTTGATGTGTTTTGCCACTATAGATTTAAGTTGAAGTAGTATTAAGTATTAAAAATAGACAAACGTGAAACGTTAGCTGTAAGAATAAGATACCTTAAAAAATTGTAAATGAAAAATGTGAATTTGTGCGTGTCTCTACTCTCTAAACCTATACATGTTTCAAATATGCTGAATTCTCCAATTTTGACTAACTAAATCACTTGAACTCAATTTAATTAGTGACTAAAAATGAGGTTTTTTTTTTTTTTTTTTAAATTATTTTTTATATTTTTTTTAAGGTTTGAATAAAAAAAAGAAGTCTCTAGTGTGAATTCATTGAAGCAATATGGGAACTGCTACCACTAAACTACACCTCGCGGTGGTTACATCTGTCCATTTAAGAGGAACAAGGAAAGAGTAACATTTTTTTTTTTGGGGCTAAATTGGAAAGGATAACATCTAAATATGCAAGCCAATAATTTTTTGGTTTACTTATAGCAAAGTACCCAAAAGTAGCATCGTTAATGTAATTTAATTTTACACAATATGCTTTCACAATAACTCATTCCATCTAAACAATCAACAATATACCATAACTTTACATAAAAACTAGTAACTTATACAAAAAAAATATAGGTCCACCGAGCAACTCATTTCAGCTCAGACTCGGATTTCATTCATCACGAGCGGCAGCAGAGGCATCATAAATAAACTCAACTCAATTGTCTTTTTTTTTTTTTTTCCTTCTCCTTTTGTTTTAATCACCCAAATTAACTAGCAAGAAGATAGAGTTGAATTTGACAAAGTAGTAGCTGAAGATGTTCTTGGTGAAGGTGATGACTGCTTCAATGTCACAGTCGGTAAAATGCTAGTTCTTCTCCTCTCTTGTTCTTTAATTAGATCTCCAGCAAACAATTCTAGCTTCTCTAAATTTGTGGTCTCAACCATCTTTTTCCCTTGAAATAAAACTGACTCCACATTTTTCTGTTCCAACATGTTTTCTGTCACGGCCAACATGTCCATGCTCTTGCTAGAAGAATTCATGCCCTTCTTCAACCCACCATGCTTTTTAGCTAGACTTTCATTTGCCTGAATGCGAACATAATTACTTGTCCTACACTCACCAAATGCCATTGAAACTGCTTGATCAACCTGTAGATTAAAATAAGAAAGATTCAATGATTAGCGTACCCACCTAAAACAAATTAATCAATTGAAACTCACTTTAATTTTTTCTTTTCTTTTTCAATGAATTTAAAAGTAAGAACCAAATAAGGTAAAAAAATACACAAAGGACAAGGTAAGCCCACGTTCAGATTCCTCAGCCGACAAAATTGTTTAAAATAAACAAGAATAATACTTTTTTTGCTCAATAAAATAAAACCACTCTTAATTAGTTAATTAAATAATCCTGTTAGGTGGCACTTTCATTACCATTACCATAACAATTAAGAGTGATGGAGTAATTGTTATGATTGAAAATGTAATATAATATTTAACTAATCAAATTCATCATCAAATTTGTAATTTTTTTTTTTTATAGTAAAATTTGTGATAACTTACCATGTCGGAAGCTCCATCTCCGGCAATTCTAACAAGCTGAGTTCCATTGGGAATTGAATTTGCAACGTCAAATTGAGACTCCCCATTTCCTAAAGACACCACAAGCAGATCCTCTACTCCATTGCACATAGGAAACTCTTGCTTGTTATGCAGAACGTGCGTGATTGCCGCAGCCGTCGGATTATTCATCGCCACCTCCCCATTCACGGCCAAGATCTTCGTCCTCCCGTCCACCGACTTCATCTCCGCGGGCCCCACAGCCGACGTGGCGGCACACACGTCTTTCATCTTGAAATCGTAGCCGTCGAATTCCACAGCATCCGCGCGGGAAAACACGAACGGCCCGTCGCTGGAGAGGTCGTAGCAGGGGATCAGAACCGTCTTCAGCGTGTCTTTCAGGGTGGTTGACTCCCCAAAAGTCTTGGCGAAGAGCTTCTCCAGCTTCGCCGGACGGCCGAGAAGTCGCCGGAGAGTGCTTTCCGGCGACACCCGGAAGAGCTTGCGGCGGTTCTGGATGAGGAAGCTGAGTGCTTGGTCGGCGGTGAAAATGGGGTTGCCGTCTTTTCCTCGGGTGAAGAGAAGGGCGGCGAGGATTCCCCCGGCGCCGGCTCCGGCCACCACGTCGAAGAAGTGGGCAATGCGGGCGTTGGGGTTGCCGGATTTGCGGCGGAGAAATGACTCGAGACGGGCGAGGGCGGTGGCGGCGAGGATGCCGTCGGTGGCGCCGCCTCCGTCTATGGAGAGGACTCGGACTTTTCCGACAGAATTGTTATTGTTATTGTTATTGTTGGTGGTTATGGGCTTCAATTTCAAGCTTTCTTGGAGGGGAGTGGTGGGAATGCTATCATAGCCGAAGAGGAACTTGGTTTCAAGGATAGAGAAGATTTCATAAGACAACTTGTCTACGTCAAAGGAAGAGTCTTCTTCTAAGTTGAGCATTGGGTTTGACACTACTGTCACTGCAGCCGCCATTTTAATGTTGTTTTTCGAAAATTTTAATGTATTTCTGTGTGTGAGAGAGAGAGAGAGAGAGAGAGAGTTATGACTTTATGAGCGTGTGAGAGAGTGAGAGAGAGCGAGAGAAATGAGAATTGGAATAGAATGATGAAAATGGGGAGGCACCGGATTGCCTTTATATAGGTGTGGTGGTACATACGTGCGTACTGTCTCTGTCTCTGGTGTGCTGTGTCATTCACTCACTTGTGTGAGTGATTTTATTTTTTATTTAAAATTTTTTAAAATAAATGTTTCTGTGATTTGTGAATGTCGTGGAATGTGCATTTGGTAGGCGACTAATCGGCATCCGAGTAATTAACTAATACTCTAATAGTATTGATTATCACATGTTTATTTATTTATCTATTTATTCTTTATGTTTTTTTTGTTGCATTTTGGAATGGAGGGAGCAAGAAATTTTGGAAGTCCCAGTGGAAACACATCAGGTTCAGACCTTTTGTATTTCTTTTTCCTTTTTCTTCTTTGTAAACGCTTTAGTGTTCTTATATAAACCTTATTTTTATTCTTTCTTTGACTGAGAAAAAACACCCAGCAATGTTGAAACTCTATAGAATTTTAGTTGGCCCGGACAAAGAGGAATCACAGAGCTCTATCCTTATGTTATGTTCTTGAGTAATTACTATTTGACCCTACAGTAGACGTGGTCTTCACAATAACAAATGCAATCCACTTAATACTATACTTTTTTTTTTTGTTTTTGTTTTTGTTTTTGGGTGTTATCACTGGATAAATCATTGGCGACTAAGTGAGCAACACATGGTGGAACCTCCTTTAACTATATCCTGTCTTCAGTTGTGGTTGAAGCATTTTGCTGTATTATGAGCAGCTCTTTTATTCTCACAACCAATTGCTGACCGAATAGGCTATGAATTTTATTAGGGGTGTTCATGGTTCGGCATGGCCAATTTTAGGGAGATTTTTGAGTTGCATCACTAAGTTTTGTGTTTGCAAGATCAAAACAACTGTCACACCACCTAGATTGGCTTTCAGGCAATTTTTGTAGGTAACATAAGTTGAATTCTGAGACCCACACGGCCACAACCACAATTTTTTTTTTTTTTTTTAAAATTTCCAAGATGAGATGGTAAGTTGTTAAAATTAAATAATAAAGTGATGTTAATAGTTTTGATGCATGCCAGTTTTTTGCCTGGTCATCACTAAAACGATTTAGTTTTGAGNACAACCACAATTTTTTTTTTTTTTTTTGGAAAATATCCTTATCTATCTATCTATCTATTCTATATGTATAACAAGATTCACTCTTCGATTTAGGCTTTTCTAAAGGTCAAAAGTACTTCCAATATCCAATAAACTTCTCCTACAATATTTTAGGAATAGGGTCTATAATGTCACAATATTTATACTACTACTATTTAAGGAGTTTCTCCTGTTTGGACTGAATTTTTTTTTTCAAAATATCCTTACAACCTATGTTTAAGTAGGGGAAAACTTGAGGATAATACTATAAAAATATATCTTTAATTTTCTCCTAAAACATTTCCTACAAAATATGACCACTCTCCCACTAACCCACTTCTTCAAAGCAACTATACGTTTACTGTATTTTTTTTAATTAAAAAAAAAGAGAAAAACAAGTTAAACAAAATATAAAAATCATCCTCACGTTTATCTTCCTATCAAATTATTAACTTTTATTAAAAAAATAAAATAGCCGTTGAGCACGCACGTGCTCAAAGGCTAGTTCCTTATAAAATTTCATTTCTTAGATTAGAATTTTTATATGATTCAAAAATATACCTACACTCCTAAAACTTGGGACAAAATTTGGGACAACCCAGTAAACATACATGCCTACAAAATAGGACCACTCCTCCATTAATCCAAGTCTTCAAAACAACTCTACTTAAAAAAAAAAAAAAAAAAAAAAAAAAAAAAAAAAAAAAAAAACCAACTTTAAGTAAAAATCTTCCCCATCTAACTTAGAGTTGAAAAAAAAAAAAAAAAAAAAATCTTATCCTTATCCCATAATTGGGATAAGTCTATGTAGTTTTTATTAGATTATTTAAAGAATTTTTAAGTTATTCACTACTCTTTTTCACTTATTTAAGTAAATTATTAAGTTATAAAATCCCAAATTTTAGGTTATAATTTTTTTCTTTCTTACACAGGTTCAATTCTATATATTAAAAAACCAGCATATATTTTAACATGTATCAATTAAGATTTCAAAATATTGACAAAAGCGAAATACAAAATTTTATTATTAAAAAAAACGTAGATACAAAATTTTAATATTTTAAAAACTGATAACCTCTCCTTTCTTTACGTCTTTTACTGCATCACAAACTTCCTACTACAAGTAGGTTCTAGTTAACTCAACTGGTAAAGTTTCTCATGGTTGAATAAGAGATCTAGAGGTCAATCTCCGCATACACTAAAAACCAATTGGTGTCGTAGTCTGATAATAAATAACTATCATCGAGAGCAGATATCATAGATTAAAACTTCTCTCAAAAAAAAAAAAAAAATCTACCATAGTTATGTTAATTTTCTCCTGTACGGTTTATGGGCTATTTTGCTTCTCCTAGCGTTAAAAAAAAAAAAAAAAAAAAAAAAAAAAAAAAAAAAAAAAAAAAAAAAAACTACTGTGTATAACTTGGGTTTCTCCTCTCAAAAAGTTATTTAAGTTTCCTTTAATGTGTTTTATGTTTTTATTTTTATGGAACAAATGAAATTACATAAATATTACTCAATGTAAATGTTTTTTAATTATATTGTTCTTCTCTTCCTTTGTTCGATTAAATTTACTTTGGGTAAGGTTTGTGGTCGATATTTTGATTTCTTTTGATTACTTTTAAGATAATAATCTTAATTTTTTCCTGGACAAGAACTCATGCAATGGAATTTTGACGAACCAAAACAGCTAAAGAAGTATATATGGAGTCAACTATCAAATAGATGAAGTGTATATAGGATACTCATCACAACCCTAGGTTTTTTTTTTTTTTTTTTTTTTGTGTGATTGAAAAATGTAGTAATCCTAAATTATAATAAATGCTCTAAATTATAATTAATGCAAATTATTAAATTAAAGAATTTGTTTAAATTGACATAGGATTTTCACTTTTAAAATCCATTCTTATTTATGTTTAACCAACAAATATTTTTTGAAAGTACATTTATATGGATAAAAAATAAACTAAGTATTAAAACCCTTCAAGAACAAATTTGAACCATTTTCACCCTATATAGAATCATAGATAGGAAATTTACCAATCCATTAAAGCTACAAAATTTGAAAACACAAATTCAGACCATACCTTGTCTGCTCGTCTTACTGTTTGTTCTCTAAATTGGGTTGCTTCAAAAGGTTCCTTTACACCTACAAACTCACAAAAGAAAAGAAAATGAAAATGAAAACCAAATAATTTATGGAGATCGAACAACAAAACTACAAATTTAAGTTGAATTCAATTGATGATAAATGAAATGAAAAATCAAATCCAACAGAGTTAAATAGACAAACCTGAGAACCTCACAACTTTGTACTTTTTGAGAAACAAAGGAGCAGAGAAAATAGAAAAACTAATACTTGAATCTCACGTGTTACCAAATTTTAGTTTTGATTGGTGAAAAATATTGGGAGTTATTGATTGCTTCAATTTTGAAATTTCAAAGAATTTTTTTGAAAGAGAGGTAACTACCATGTACGTATTTATTGGTGAGAAGTCAGGAGATAAATGAGGATTAGAGAGTGACAATGTTTTTTTGTGTGTGTATTGGAAGTTCATATCTGTAGTAAAAGGGAATCTTTTTTTTTTTTTTGGTAATTGAGAAAGTGGAAAACGTGGTTAGCAATTGTCGTGATAATTATATAAGTTTTCTGCTAATAAAAAAATAATTGTATAAGTTTATCTCTTAAAAAGTTTGAATTTAGTTTACCATTTGTTGAAAGAGGGAAAAAAAAATGAATTTAGTAATTAGATAAGTGGAAAACGTGGTTGGTAAATTAAAATCATTTTTTAGGAGTAAAACAATAAAACGCTATATATTTAATTGGCCGTAAAAAGGGGAAAAATTTTGGTTGGTACTAGAAAAGTGCAAAACATTGTTGACACTTGACATAATAAAATCAGATTTTAAGAGTAAAACATGAGCCCGTTAGAGTAAAACATGTGATAATTCATATCCATTTTTTTTTTAATTTTTATAAATGGATAAAGTAATTTGAAAACCATCAAGAGAGTGGTTCTCTTTATGGGCAACATTTTGATGGAAGTTAAAGATGTAACTACTTATAAAAAAAAAAGTGTATATATCTATTTAGTTTAGTTTTTTTTTTTTTAATAACTATTTAGTTTTTTTTATATATATATATATTTTTGGATAAATGTGGGATTTTTTTTTTTATAGGAAAAAAAACAATGTTGCTGGTTGTTTAACTTGTTTTTCTATTTAAAAAAAAAACTTATAGTTGTTTTGAAGAAGTGGGTTATGGAAGAGTGTTCCTATTTTGTAGGCAATGTTTTAGTGCAAGTTAAATATGTATTTTTACCAAATTATCCTTTAGTTTTGTTTCTACTAGACCACAGGTGCACCGACACCATACAAAGTGGACAAAACCTCCAGAGGATTGTTATAAGGCCAACTTTGATGCTTTATTCGAAAACAGCAACTGGGCAGGTATTAGAGTGGTGATTAGGGACTGCAATGGGGATGTTATGGGTGCTCTAAGTCAGAAAATAGTATTACCTCAATCCATAGAACATGCTGAAGCATTGGCGGCTTCTCGGGCTGTGATATTTGCAAGGCAGCTTAGTCTATCCAATGTCATATTTGAGGGAGACTGCCTACGGATTATTAATGCAATCAATACAAAGGAGCCATGCCACAACGTATTTGGACACATCATTGAAGAAATAAGGAGCTGTACTACATCTCTACTGACTTGTAATTTCCAGTTGATTGGTCAAAAAAAAAAAAAAATACACATTAGTATGATGATGTGTCACTTAACACACTACAATTAACTATGGGAGGTGAATTGCTAATGAAACCAAACTTCAAAGAGTAAAATCAAGTTTTTGAAATATTGAGGTGTAAAATCCAGTCAATCCGAAACATCAAAAGTGTAATTTGCAATTTGTCAAAAACTTAACAATTCAGCCGTTATGAAAAACATTTTATATATTATATATGTATATATGTATTCATGGATTTGTGTCATGTTTAGAGAAAATATCTTGCATTAATTGGTGTGGAGTACCACGTCAGGGGATACAGTAAGTATCTAATAATTTCCTTTATTTCTTGCGGTGGATTTTGAAGTCTTCCCTGTATTGAATTCAACATCAACATCATATGTACGTTCAAATTGAAATTTGTAGGTCCTTTGATGTTGAAATTTGTAGGTCCTTTGATAAAACAATAAGTCTAGAGCCATAGGTTATTTCACAATTTTTATTTTGTTTTTTATTTTTTATTTTTGGTTTTTGATTTTTCATAACTGTTAATAGTACATTTTAGAGCCTAATTTGGTAAGGATAAGGTGTAAAATTCATGTTTTACATCATCCAATAAGAGATTATTATATCAATATTTTACTTAAAATTCAATTTGGTTGGATTTCTATATGGGTATTAGAATTTTTTGGCTATGGTTATGCTTATTCTTAAATATATGATAAGATGATGTGATATGTTGGATTGGAGGGATAAAATATAATTTTACACCACATCATTATAAAATTTAATATCTAAATTTTAATGTCAAATACCCTTTTTATGGTGAGATTTACTATTTATGTGAAATTAGAGAGTATAACATTTTGTACTCTCGAAGTATTGTATAATTTTACCCATATTATATAAATTGACTTGTTTTATAAAAAGAGAAAAAAAAATTTAATGATAAAAAATAAAGTGGTGTCACTAACAAATCTATGTAAAAAGAAATGCTATTTTCACAACAAATTCTAAGTGGTAGGTTGTTATAATTTGTTATTGGTAGAGCTAAAATGTAATTTCAGTACTAAATTTAAATTAGAACTAATAATAACAAACCACTTATAATTTGTTATGAAAATATTATGGACGTAGCACTTCTCCCTATATAAAAATGAATAATAACTTAATGATGTTTCCTAAATTTTTATGTCACAAAATTACATACTAATAATGGAATAAAAGACTTGTTTTAACAATTATTTAAACGAACTACAATAATCAAGGCTAGCCTTGTCTTGTAATTTAACAAAAACATCTCAATACACATAAAACACACAGATAGGGCTGTGCATGGGTTGGGTTGAGGGAATTTTTTGACCCAACCCACCATGGTGGGTCAAAAAAAATTCAACCCAACCCAACCCACATGGGTCGGGTTAAATCCATGTGTTTGACAATTATTATTATTATTATTATTAAATTGAGTAGAAAAAAATATAAATATTAATATATTAAAAAAAACCTAAAGATTAGTATCAATGTAACTCTTTAAAGGCAAACAACACTAATAATTAAACAACAATAGTAATTTACTAGGGTTTGTGTGAACTAATTAGCTTTTATACATGATAGAAAGGACTAGTTGTTTTAAAAAAATTTATTAATTATATAATATTATATATATATATATATATTAAATTAGTATTAGTTTGGTTTTTTTTTTTTAACTATTAAATATAAAATATATTTTAAATATATATTAAATATGGGTGGGTCAGGTTGGGTTTGGCGAGTTTGTAATTTTATGACCCAAATCTAACCCGACCCATATAATTTTTTTTTTTTGTAACACAACCCAACCCACCAAGCCTTAAAAACCGACCCAACCCGGCGCGGCGGGTCGGGTTGGTGGGTTTTCTGCACACCCCTACACATAGATATCTATATAATTAGATTCAAAGTACATTTTGTATAATTTTTGACAATATTACACAGCTCAATACTTTTTATTTGATGTGTATTTTATTGTTGGATTACATCTTTTTTTATTTATTTATTTTATTTTTATCCTCCACCTTTATAAATTTCAAGATAATCAAAGATTAATAATTATCTTTTCTATAAAATGTTTTTTTTTTTAATTTTAAAATTTTACATAAAATACAAATTTAGAGATTGAATAGTAAAAAAGACTCGATTAATATGAAAATTTTAATCCAATAAGAAGTTGTTGAATTATGAAACATTAATAAAGAATTACACCATATGTAACTTGATCATAGCCCATATATATATATATATATATATATAAAAGCTATATAGACTTTTTCTTTTAAAAGGGAAAATCATTATTCCTCCTAAAAAAGAAAATAAATTATAAATTATGTTTTCTATGAGAAAGAAAGAGGAACATATCAAGCATCCTTGTCATTGAATAAAAAATGATTAACTGTATAAAACGACCTAAAATTGTGGGTGGACTTGCACTTTGCAGTACTCCAAATTATGAAAACTAACGTACAATTAATCACCACCCAATTGTAAAAAACTTTTCAAATTGCAGCATATAGCTTGATGAAAACTTGCAACCACCACCTCAATTGTTAAAATAATTAAACTTACGAATTGCATCTAATGACATAATTCACTGTTAAAATTGACAATCACGTGCAAGTCACATGACTATAAAAGATTGAATTTCTCGTTTTTTCCTTGTAACTAGTTAATGTATTAAAGTTTTTTGGTTGATTTTAGAGCTATAATATGCTAGGTTGGATTAAAGATTTCTCAATCCAATGAGATCGGGTTCGGTTGAAAAATACTACAAACCCAATCCAACCCGACCATATACACTTAGTAAGGTCAATTATTGGTGAGGTTTTAGATAACTATGCTCCAAATCTAAAGTTTCAACTTTCTTTTCTAAATTTCTCCACTTTTAGAGTGAATTTTTTTTTTTTTTTTTTTGTTTGCTTCAATTTTTTCTTGTGCTCTTATTGTAACCCAATAACTTTGTGCAGAGTTGTCTTCTTGTTCTTCTAGAAACAATTGTACAAAGATGGCATACTTTGATTCATTTAGGAATGAAGTATAGAACATGCTAGCATTTAATGCTTGCTAAGGAATTGAAATAGCACTCTTCATCTGATGACTACAATTAAATGTGATAAAGGAAGTCAGGACCCAATAATATATAATTGGGGCCCAATATGCAGCAATATGCAACATCTCGTCATCGTAGTAAATTTACATTTGACTGCTGTCAATGGATATATCATCTATATATGTATTGGTTACAAATGTGAAAGACAAAGTTGACCATCAAATTAAGGCATACATGCACCATTCAATGATTCAAAGCTACAGAAATATAATCTCAGCGAAAAAATCCTAGTAGGGCCTCATAAGATATGTAGGGTTTTAGAATTT
The DNA here is from genome assembly GCF_002906115.3 of Quercus suber. NCBI lineage: Eukaryota > Viridiplantae > Streptophyta > Magnoliopsida > Fagales > Fagaceae > Quercus > Quercus suber. Next base: position 84,458 of record NW_027069962.1, on the reverse strand, counting down.
TAGTACGAAGGCTACAATGCTTATTTTCTCTTTCTCTAAAGCTTTTGGATGTCCGGTTGTACCGACATATTGAGTGACAAATATCTTCTTTTCATCTCTCTTAATTTCTAGTACTAGCAGTAAAAGTTGAGAGAAGAAATTCAGCCACAAGTCCACAGCCAATCTCACAAACGACTCTCAATAAATGAGCATATCTTTCCAGATTTTTGTACATCCAAACTACAAGAAAATGAAATCTAGGTGTTGGTACTGTCCGTTACAGTTGGCCAGGGACCCGTACCAAAATGAAATCTACCAAACTGCTTAGCTGTGACAAAGAATGCAGCACCTTTCATTTACTTCTATTGGGTCGGAGGATATCCCAAGTACACGTGAGATAATAAAGGATAAGTGCAAGTTGGTTTCATTCTTGCTCAAGTTCTGGGAAGAATAGGTTTTAGACCTTTGAAAATGAGAACAATCCAAAAGCTATGCCTATATGGGGCATAAGAAAAGACGTGAGTGACTGAGATTATAAGGTGGAAATATCGCATGTTCTTCTTTTTCCTTGAATGTTTGAATCCCAAGATGGGTTTGGGCGGCAATCAAGTTTGTCATTAAGCCAATTGACCATTAATGATTTTGTAAGTTAAAGGCATTAGCGTGGTTCAACATTAATGATTTTGAAGCCTTTATTCAGTAAATTCAACTTTGTTAGAGACATGTTTAGCTTTAGTATTGCAAAAGGGAAAAAGAAATGTTTAGCTTCTGTCTACTGCAAACACGGATGCAACACGCGTTTAGAATTGATATTGTGCAAGTCCTGTTTCTTGTTTGGTCATGAGCACCGAATAAAAGTCTTACTAGAAAAAAACCTCCCAAATATTACTAAGGATTGGGTTAATGAGTGACACAAACTGTTTTGGTAGAGCGCTTTTAATTAGGTTCCGCTTAACGTGTATATCATCTATTTAGGAAATTTTTTATGAAAAATTGAAAAATTTGTCCAAAAAAATAGTCATTTCTTTTTTTTATAAAATTTTTTTCTAAAATGATTTATTAATGAATGTCTTTTTATTTTTATTTTTTATAAGTAATAATGTATGCCTTAAAGTATGCATTATTAGAACTTTTTAAATTATAATCGATTATCATTTTTGTGTGGAGTCATTGACCCATGTTAAGTAACAGTAATTGATAATATCAAAGGACCTTAATGAGACTATAATGTACAACACATTTATTATAGTAATACTACTTAAACCCCTTAATTCTTATCAAATATCATGCGTGGCAATACCACCATGCTATACCACCACCGCAGTGGTTTAACATATTCCTGTCGCTAAATAGTATTATAATTTATCTTATTACAGGTTTCCAAGAAATGGGGCCCCAAATACATTATCTACAGTCTAGCTATAGACAATAGCAAATCCTCGTCACAGTTGAATGTCTGTGCCGATCATAAAGATAGAAATGTATGCATGTATCCACTATCCAGCACGAACGCTTAGAATTTGTAGTTTCGCCATGGTTTCCTTTCACATCACCGACGCCCAAGTTCATGCTCCTAACAATTATAAAAAACGATGAAACAAACAACCTTAAATAAATAAATAAATCGAATCAGCAGTCAAATATATTGTCAGCCGTTGCTTTTGCCCAAGTTCATGCTCCTAACAATTATAAAAAACGATGAAACAAACAACCTTAAATAAATAAATAAATAAATAAATCGAATCAGCAGTCAAATATATTGTCAGCCGTTGCTTTTGTTGGGTCATGTAGGGACACCGCCAAAAATTTCAGCGGTAGGTAGAGATAGATTTAGCATATATATATATATATATATATATTTCTGCACCAGCACTGCACTCATCTCAATTACTATAACATTGTTACCACGAATTGTTGTCGGAAACTCTTAAAAAAAAATAAAAAAAAAACTAATTATTGATTATCGTTTAGCATGCATTTTTTTCAACCCGACAATTGAATGGTTTCTTCATTATGTGGCTACGCCTTTAATCATATTTGTTTACTAAATTAGTTGTTAGTAACTTTGATCATTGCGTTAGTTAAATATGGTTGGTTGAAAATGGGGTTTAATTATGATTTTAAATAAGTACATGTGTCTGATGGTATGGTAATGTGGATAGATAGAGAGGAATAATGTTAAAGCAAAGTTATAATATTTTATCATATGGTATATTTAATTTAATTATGTCGTAGTATAAGGCATACTTTTGATGGATGGTGACAAAGGCAAATTACTAAATAATAAATAAAAGAAAGGAGCAACACGAGTGAGAAAGAAGAGGACAAACGAGTCAAAAAGAAATAGCTAAGGGAGGAAGGTACGGACGGCCATTTCTTGAGAGTCACCACCCGGACAATTGTGCTATGTGATTGCTAGCCGACAGTCTTGCTGAATCATATTTTCAGTAATTGTTGGTATGGTGGTACGTACTTGCAAGCAAATTTTTATTTTTATTTTTATGGAGAAATATAGAATAGGATGAAATTTGGCTTCTAGCAAGACCATATTATTGGGCTATATGATTGATTTTAATTTAGATCTCCATAGCTCATAGTTTCAGGCTTTCAGCCTTCAAGGACTGGATATGAAAGATTGTGTTCCTAATTAGGGGAAAAATGTGTTTTCTTTTTCTTTTTTTTTAAACCTTGTTGCATGGGAAATTCATAAAATTCAAAACTTTCTTACTTTCCAAGCAATTTCTCTGTAACAGATTTAATTTTAATGTTTCAATGCACATACAGATGTGATTATTAGTGTATTGAGAATCTTAGAGGCGCCTATGATTCTTCTTAAGATCTTTCTCCTACTGCCTCATTGAAGATGACTTTTAATCTATTGATGCCAAATCTACTAAGTTTTGTAACTTTTGTTACGTGGATGTTCAAAGAAAATGCAAAGTAACAATTATTGAGTAAATTGCAATTTGAGAGTTTTTTTAGTTGTTCTAGATCTTCAAAACTACAAATCTATATAATATGTATATAACATTTATTGTTGCTACGTTTCTATTGAGCCACATCAGCGTAGCATGTAGGACCACTTTGGTTCACTACGGTCCAGTGCGGTCCATTCGGTCTACTATTGTCTATTTCGGTCCAATTCGGTTAACTTCAATCCATTTGGTCTATTTCGGTCCATTATTTTCACTTTAGTCTTTTCGATCCATTTTGTTCTATTTCGGTCTAGTCTAGTTGGTTGACTTCAGTCCATTTGGTACACTTCGATGATGTTTTGAAATGATCAAAGGTTTGTGTAGAAAAAAGAGTTGCTTCATTGACAATTATGTCATTTTCTCCACGTAATGTTAATATATTATTGATAAAGATCTATATATATATATATATATATATATATGCTCCCTCTTTACATATAAAGATGAACAATTTGTAAGGAGTACTGGTAATTATGTCATTTTCTCCACGTAATGTTAATATATTATTGATAAAGATCTATATATATATATATATATATATATATGCTCCCTCTTTACATATAAAGATGAACAATTTGTAAGGAGTACTGGAAACAAAATTCCAACCACACATTACAATTTTTATAAAATCTCACTTGTATAGTAATAGAATGTAAAATCATTATGTTTCCTTTAAAAAAAAAAACTTATAAAATTTAAAATACTTTTAAATAAAAAATATAGATAGCCTAATTTAGAAAATTCAATATATTGTATCAACTATACTTTATTAGAAAATAATCGCATAATTTTAAAAAAGGGTTTAGGACTAACACTTATAAGTCTCATCTACTATTTTCATTTTTCATTTCACCAAAAAAAAAAAAAAACAAATCGTCAATTTTTTTTTTTTGCATATCGTGGGGCTCTACAACTAGTTTGCTAAAAAGTTAAATGATTCCAAGATTTACCAAACTATGAAACTAGCAGTCTATGTCGATGGGAAACGGCGAATAGTAATTAAACTAAGGGTTCTAAAGTTTACCAAATTACCAACTATGAACTTGTTATAAATCTAACCCCACTATTTACTTGCATTAATAGTGGTAATAATGACAAGCAAACTATTTAATTACTTGCATTAATGCCTTAAAATGATCCTGAATTATGAGCAAAATACACAACAAATGAGAGATAAGTTATCAATGGTATGTTGTCTGTAATTATCGATGGTTTCTGTGCCTTGTTGATGCTGAAAAAACTGATTTTGCATCTCATACAAAACGCACAGCGGAAGCAATATAAGGATCTACTTAATTCATGAGAGATAACATATAATCTTGAATTCTAGAACAAAGAACAGAAAACGTACTTTGATGCAGTAAAATTCAAAAACAAAACTTGAGAATACCTTCAATTTTTATTATAATTCCACATGGTGCCCAAGATGAGTGATCTCTCAATCAGTTCTTAAGTACGTTGATTCTCCTTTTTGCAAAAGTGTATTCAAAAGATGCTATAGAGAAAACCGTTTTCTCTTCTTTTAATCATACGTACATATTAACTACTTGGGCAGTTACTTTATTTAATAACTCTCATTAAATAAAAACTGATTATCTAATTGGGTTAGTTTTTTGGGTTAGCCCAATTGAGCATTAGTGTGTGGGTTGGGATGGGACCAAAGGGAACAAATAAGACACTAGCTCCAATGGGCCTTAGGCTTATCTGTCAACTCTTTACAAGCTCAAAGTTACCATTAATAATATAACAAGTACCACTATGGAAATATAATTTCATTCTAGGCCTTATTAATAAATTATATCTCAATACTCTAATATGATATCATTTGACCCCTTCATGAAATATCCATAGTGAACAAAGTCATAATAAACTGTCACTTTGTAAACAACTGTTTTATTCCTTGAGTCCTTGGTTTAATATTTTAGTTATTCATATTTATGAAATCTAATTTTATAAAATATAAACTTTAGTAATTCTTTACTAAAGTGGTCGGCCCTGAATAACTAGTTCCCATTAAATGTATCTTAAGGGGATATTTTGTGTCTCTATGAAAGAGATTATGGATTATATTTTGAGAATGTGTTCCCTCAATACTATGTGTGGTTTCCCAACATACTGAGATTTTGACCGTTAAATTAAATCTCACTCCTGATATATCAAAGTAACCTACATTTCATGATTGGGTTCACTATTCTCTCAGAATTAAGAGTCTATGAAATTTGAAGTCGTGAGATTTATTATTTAGGTGACAGTTGTTAATTGAATAATTAATCTCATAGTGGACCAGTTCAATATGTCTTACACACTTACGGCACATCAACTAGAAGTCACCACTTCCATGATCAAGACAAACCATCTTAGTTAATGTGTTATAATCTTCACAAATGAAATGCTCAATTTTATCACCGACTACGAACTACATATATTTTGAGTTTACAAAAAACTTGTGATTTATATATTTTGTAACTAAATCACATACAATGCGTCTCAAAGACTATGATAATGTCCAATTAGTTCATTTAAAAATAGTTTTATATAATTAAACAATTTAATTATTTATAACATGCCAATAAATTAGATTTTAGGGCACAAATCCTAACAGTTGAGTCTATTCCTTGCACTCCAATGACACTAGTTGTCAATTCCAAGCGTTATTTGATTTTCAATAAGTGCTATCTCCTTCATCTCATGTTTGAATTGTGTTAAGAATGTTCGATTCATTTGCACGTGTTACTCCCCTAAGACATCTCAGTTGTGTAAAACTGACGCTAATCAGGTGATTTAAATTTGTTTAGTGCTCAAGCTTCATAGGACCGCTACCATGTCCATATACAATGGCATTTGCTAAGATTCAGTAGGTTTCCGATCAATTCTGATTGAAGTTGCAAATATTTAGTTAGAGAGAGATTTAATTACTAGTCATAAAACCAAGAATAAATGTCATATTCTTGCGTTTGATTTGGTATGGTATGCCTTCATTATGGCTTACAGGCATTTCTAGTCGAGGTGCTAAATCTTCTCTTTTAATTTGGTGATGACATCATTTATGATTAAATCACATTTATCACATGCTAGACTACAATTATAACATACTAGCCTTTGAGCATGCGCATGCTCAGAGGCTCTTCTATTTTTTCAGGCAAAATTGAATAATTTGCATTAATTATAATTTTAATATTTGTACAAATGCATAACACTCATCACATCCCTAGTTTTTTTGTGATTGGAAAATGTAGTAATTCCAAATTATAATTGATGCAAATTATTAAATTTTACGCAAAGAAATAGTAACTTTTTAACGTGGGTTTCTAAAATTTAAAAAAAAAAAAAAATTTAACTGGGTTTAAAAAAAAAAATTCGGTCAATTAAAAAAAATAAAGAAAGAGAAAAGTTTAAACGTGAAGTTTGTTTCTGGATAAGTGGGTTAATGGAAAAGTAATCATATTTTGTAGGCAATGTTTTAGTAGGAGTTAAAGATGTATTTTTATTTTGTTGTCCTTTAGTAATTTGTCTCTACTTAAACTTAGGGAAATAGGGGTATTTTGGACAAAAAAAAATCGGTCCAAATAGGGGAAGCTCCTAAAATAGTAGTATAGATTAATCACATGCTCTATTTAATAAAATGCCAATCTTTTACTTTGAACAACTTTCTAAAATCTAGCATGCCAATCTTTTACTTTGAACAACTTTCTAAAATCTAGCATGTACGGGTGTCTCTAACTAATTTTCCTTCCAATTTTCAAATTCATCAGGAAACTTTGCAAATGTGGATATAATTACAATAGTTACATGAGATGAGACGTGAAATACAGCAGGCTTACCTGGCCCTATGCCATGTCAACATCTTCCATTTATTGCACTAGACTCTTGTATCACAAAACCAAGTTTTATTAGATACTTAAAACAATGATTGTTAAATTCATGCTTTTATTGGCTTCATTTCATGAATTTTTTTTTTTTGGTATTTATTCTCTTACTCTAATGTATTTTTCTACGAAAATTTGAATTTTGGTTAAAATGTAGTCTAGTCAAACTTGGTCAAAGCTACTATAAGTGCATTCTACGACCTATACGCAACCTGTACTTACAACACAACTCTATGTATTAAATGTTACGAGAATTTCTATATATATATATATATACAACATTTCAAAAGTTATTTCCCTCCCAAGTCTCACCCATTTCCTTTCTTTCTCTAAATCTTTCATCCATTCCATGGACTCACACTATTTGGCATCATTCTACATCCCTCTTAGTTTTTGGGGACTGTGATACTGAGACTGAAGGGCGTGACTATAATCAAACTCTCATATATAAACTTGCTGCTATAGGTTCTATACTCGTAGCGGGTGCAATTGGTGTTTGTATTCTAGTACTGGGAAAGAAGAGAAGGACATCTTCTTCATTATCAATGCCTTTGCTAACTGCTGGTGTGATATTAGCAACTGGTCTCATCCATATACTTCCAGATGCTTTTGAGAACTTGAAGTTGCCATGTCTTAGTGAGAACCCGTGGGGGAATTTCCCATCACGGGCAAAATGGCAATGGTATCTGCGATGGGAACTTTGATGGTTGAAGCATTTGCAACTTCATATTACGAGAGGTCTCGCCTCAACAACACTAAAAATCATCATAGGATGGATTATTGGAGATGTAGAGAAGTCTAGAACTCAGGGTCATGCTCATGGATCCTCTTCTTTAATTGGTTGACAATTCGGCTTCATTGGACCTTATTCATCATCGTGTCATAACGTAGGTAATTTTAATCTTTGTGTTGGAAACTGAAAAGAATATGGACAAACACCCAAAGTGAGCATGTCCCTCTATTTGCCTCAATCAGATTGTAACATCCAAGAGTTAAGGAGTAATGGTATTGGACCGTTACTCTACCCTACTAAGTCCACTATCCCACTCAATATTAATGGAGTGGTGTGTATATAAACACCAAGAATGGTACCCATTGGACAGAGGAACAAATTCTGCATTTCTCATAGTGTTTACAAAGTGTTTTGATGCTTTTAGGTTGTGGGTTATATTTGCATTACTCTAGTAGTGTGCAACACCGTTGGAGAAACGTTTTTGGTTTGTGGGTTACACAAACTAGAATTTAAAACGTGTTTGGATAGCTGGTCTACGTAGAGCCAGCCTAGAACAATCTCAAAGCTCTTGTGTGATCATCGGTTTAGGCTAAGAGAGGTATGCCGAAAAACCGATTACTTATATTCCGCCGCGAGTTTCTATTTCTTACATTGGTATTAGAGCGTTTATAGGTTGTTCTCAATGTCATAGGCATATATGATTAGTTCTTAATGCGTTTTATGCTTCTATGATCTGCTATGAATTTCTATGCACCTCACATGGCCTTCAATGGCAAGTTTTGATTCTGAGCATTTCGTGTCTTGAAATTAATATATGTTGTTTATATTATATGTATTAATATCTACCTTAAGTTTCGTAGCAAATCTCTAAGTGTGCCATGAGATAAAGTTTCACAAAGCTTAGAACACCGAAACTTTAAGGACAAAACTGCTCTTATATGATTTCTGTTTACAAAATATGATTTCATATTATGAATCTATATGTTATAAGCTTTAAATAAGTATATGGTAAATGGACTTGAAATGAAAAAGATATAAAACTTTGAAACTCATGTTTGAAACACATTTTTTTGGCTGAAAAAAATTGAGAGGAGCGGATGACGGTTGAAGACGACTTGCACTTCACGTGTTTCACTTGCCAAAGGGCTGGAGTGATAGCAAATAATAATAATAATAATAATAATAATAATAGTAAAGAAGAATGAGGTCCCACAATTGCTTCTTAAACACCTATTTGTATTATTATTATTATTTATTTTTTTGCTCTGCTAGCATGCACTGTAAAGTCAGCCTATTGTTTTTTTGTCAGATTTTTCTATTTTATGCGTATTAAGCCTATTGATAATTAAGTTTCTTTAAGTGAAACGTACTATTCAACTTAGCATTTATTTCTGAAACATAAAACGTATATGCTTCAATGATATGGAATTGATTTAATTTTGTAAATTATTTAATTTCATTATTATTTCTTAGTGAAATATGGTATATTTACACAACGTTAAATATTATATTTAACGCAACAAAGAAATAATTATTTCTTAGTGAAATAATGAGATGCCTATATGAATTGTTCTCATGAGTTTAAATTGTGATAGTATGTTTGGCTTAATAGTTAATTGATAAAATTGGTGAATTGTTTTCAATACATATATTTTGTAAATATGTTTAGAATTGAAATATGGAATAGTGGGATTATGGTTGAGTTGCGTTACCTCCCATACATAATTTTGCTCGAATAGATTAAAATTAAGCTTAGTAATAAACACTAGTAGCGCAAGAGATGATTAAGAAGCTTAGCGAATTTTCGATCTTGCGACGTGTGTTGATTATCTAAGTTTATTTTAGATCAAACGTCAAAATTTTTGAAATGAGTGTGTAATGTCCCATTTGTGAAATTTTGTAGTGAAATGGATTCCAAAGGTATAGTTGCTGATCTCAATAAATGAGAGAAACTGGATGGTGAAAATTACAATATTTGGCACTGCAAAATCCAGTATTTGCTGAATGAGCAAGAAGTCCTAGAGACTCTAACTCATTCGTTGAGTAAACTTGATGAGGGAAGCACTAAGCAACACCAACATGATCTTGCTGCCTATGAAAGTTGGCGCAAGAAGGATTTGTGTGCGTGCTTTACAATGTTAAGCAGCAAGCACAATGACTTGATTGGTGAATTTGAGCAGTATACAACTGCACAAGACATGTGGAAAGCTCTAAAACTAAGATATGGAGGGATATCAGCCACTAAACTGCATGGCTTAACAGTGAAATTTGATTCATATAAGATGTGCTCTGAACATACGATGAAGCAGCATCTTAGGGCGATGTCCTCCATGATTTGAGAGCTCAAATTAGCTGGAAACAATCTTACTGATGAACAACAAGTCCAGGCAGTGATTCATTCACTACCAAGTTCATGGGAGACAATGTGGCAAAATTTGACACATAATGAGAACATCAAAACATTTGATGATGTGGCTCGTCACTTGGAACTTGAAGCTGAGCGCCTTGAAGCAGCCAAGTCAATTAGTTCTATGCACATGGCTGAGACTAGCTTGCGTAAGGCATCTAGGCCTAAACGCAGGCAATCTGATTACGCTCCTGGACAAGAGAGACCTAATGGGCCACCGCCTAAGAAGGCTAAGTTTGTCAAGCACAATACTAGAGGAAAGCGCGCAAAGAAGGACAAGTCTAAGTTAACTTGTTATAATTGCAGAAAGAAAGGACATTTTGCTCATGAATGCACTGAGCCAAAAAAGGTAACACCTAATCCTACATCTCACCGTGTTTTTGTAACTAGTTATGTCCTTGTTGCTAATTCTGCTCCTATGTGGATTGTAGACTCAGCGGCAATAGAACATGTAGCGAGAGATAGAGTGGGATTTGTGGAGTACTGCCGGATTCCTGTTGGGTGTAGAGACATCAAGGTGGGAAGTAGAGCTAGCGTGGAAGTACTTGGAGTTGGTACTTACAAGCTAGAATTGCAAGGTGGTCACACTCTGTTGCTCCATGACCTCTTGTATGCTCCAAAGATCCAGAAGAACTTACTTTCTGTAGTTACTTTGTTAAGACTTGGTTTCCGGTTTATTTTTTAGAATAATTATGTTTTATTGCATTTGGGAACAATTTATTATGGCTGTGGTTTTATTTCAAATGGTTTTTTTATTTATTTAAATTTTGGATATTGAATATTATAATAATGATAATTTAGTTTTTTTGACTTCATCCAATAATGCTTCTGATAATTCAATTATATAGCATGCTAGGCTTGGTCATATAGGGCAAGAGAGGATGACTAAGTTAGCAATAGAAGGCCTTATGGGCAATCTCGCTAAGGTCATTTTGTCCACATGTGAACATTGTTTTATGGGAAAGTAAAAAAGAAAACCATTTGGAAAAGCCACAAGGACATCTTTTCCATTGCAACTAATCCACTCTGATATATGTGGTCCAATGAATGTGAGGGCAAGGCATGGAGGTTTCTACTTCATCACATTTATAGATGACTATACATGTTACAGTCATGTCTATTTGATTTCTCATAAGTCTAAGGTTTTAGATTGCTTTAGACGATACATGAGATTGGTTAAGAATTAATTAGACAAGAGCATTAAGGCTTTTAGAACTAATCGTGGGCGTGAGTATCTATTTAAGCAATTTAAGGAGCTTTGTGATGAAAAGGGAATTGAAAGGCAGTTAACGATACCTTATACACCGCAACAAAATGGTGTGGCGGAAAGGAGAAATCGAACACTGCTAGAGATGGTTAGGTCAATGATGGCGCAAGCAAACTTACTGATTTCATATTGGGGGGATGCACTTTTGACTGCAGCCTATATACTTAACCGAGTTCCCTTTAAATCAGTATCTTCCACACTTTATGAACTATGGACTGGCAAGAAACTTGACTTGAATAACTTGCAGCCATGGGGTTTAATAGGTTATGTTCACAATACTTCTCATAGATATGGGAAGTTAGGACCTAGAGGAAAAAAATGTATCTTTATAAGATATTCTGAGCATTCCAAAGGCTATGTGTTGATAGGTGAACAACCTGATGGAAGTGTGACTGAATTGGAGTCATGTGATGTTGATTTCATTAAAAGTGAATTCCCTAACATATGTGAGGTTGAAAAGAACTTGACTCTTTATGAAATGATGGATCAAGAAGGAGGCACCCCAAGTAGACTAGTAGGGGACAAGGAAGAAATTCTTGAAACTCTTAGAGACAGTAGGAGCGACTCACAACCTAGTGGGAGTACACCACTAGAAGTTGATCCACAACAACCTCAGCCATGTAGAAGCAACCGTGGTAATGTTCCTTGTCGTCGTTTTGAGATTGAGGGGGAAGCTTTCATGATTGCTTCACAGGATGATGATGATGAGCCAAAAACTGTGCAAGAGGCTCTCTCATTTTCTATTAGTGATGAGTGGATGAAAGCAATGAATGATGAAATAGAGTCTATGAGGACTAATTAGGTCTGGGATCTGGTAGACTTATCGTCAGGGCATAAAGTAATTGGGAACAAATGGGTTCTTAAAATCAAACGCAAGGTGGATGGGTCAATAGAAAGGTATAAAGCTCGATTAGTGGCAAAATGATACATTCAAAAGGAGGGTGTTGACTACGAGGAAACCTTTTCTCCGGTTGTGAGGTTTGCCTCTGTTCGACTCATTTTGGCCATTGTTGCAAACTTGAATTTGGAATTATACCAAATGGACGTTAAGACAACTTTTCTCAATGGAGAACTAGATGAAGAAATCTTTATAGATCAACCTATTGGCTTTGTGACCAAGGGAAGTTTCATTATTTTGTCATTGTATGTTGATGACATATTATTGGTCGGTAATGACATAGAGATGATTATTGCCACAAAAGGTTGGTTGTCCTCTAACTTTGAGATGAAGGACATGGGTGAGGCAGATTATATTCTAGGGGTTAAAATCCTTAGGGATCGCTCAAAGAAACTTTTAGATTTATCACAACAAACCTACGTTAAGAAAGTTCTTGAGTGCTTCCAAATGCATAATTGTAAACCCATAGATACTCCAATTACTAAAAATAAGAGCTTAAGCCTGGATATGTGTCCTAAGACTAAAGATGAAAAAGAAAATATGGCTCGTGTTCCCTATGCTAATGCAGTTGGAAGCTTGATGTATGTAATGATGTGTACTTGGCCCGATATATGTTATGCTATTAGATTAGTTAGCAGATTTCAGTCTAATCCAGGACTTGCTCATTGGAAAATTGTCAAGAGGATATTAAGTTATCTTAAAGGAACAGCGAACTACATCCTTTGTTATTAGGGTTCAGGTTTGCGTATGATTGGCTATAGTGATGCTGATTGGGGTAGTGACCTAGATGAATGCAAATCTACATCTGGATATGCTTTCTTGCTAAATAATGGTGCCATCACTTGGAGTAGCAAGAAACAACCCTGTATAGCATTATCAACTATGGAAGCAGAGTATGTAGCATGTTCAGCAGCTGTTCAAGAAGCAGTTTGGTTGAAGAGGTTCTTTTAGAATCTTGAGGTTATCAAGGATGCCTCGGATCCCGTTATGGCACATTGTGATAGCATGGCAGCACTTGCCTATGCTAAAGACTTTAAGTATCATAGTAGAACCAAACATATTGATATACAATATCACTACATTCGAGACATGATTGCTCACAATGAAGTGGTTCTAAAACACATTTCTACAAGTCTCATGATTACTGATCAACTAACAAAGCCTATAGGAAGAGATGCTTTTCAGGCTCATGTTAGGAGTTTAGGGCTATGTAGAATATGATGATATGTTATTTTTAGTTACCATTTATTGTACTCTTTTGGGATATTTTGTTTTAAATGCATATGATGTTATTCAATTAATAATATGTATGTTTACACACACATATACCATATGATGAGTTTTGTGGTATGAAAGGTATGTCGGCAGGCTTAGGTCGGCTCACTCACATGAGTGATAGCCTTTGGCGCTTGAGTAGTGAGCAAAAATGAGACATTGTGTCATTCAATACCTATGTAGCATATATAGATGGTTGACACAAACATATGTCGCCTTAGTTAGAACTAAGATGAGGTCTATAATATATTTATCTTAATTAGACCGTACATGGATAGCCCATGATCCATGTAGTCTGTGGTTAGCCAGATGCAAGACCTTATTTGATGCCTAAGGTGGCAAGCGAATAAAGGACTCGAGTTAGGCGCTTGAGTAGTGACTAGACTAAGATTTGTACGATGTATTGAGTTAAGACATATACTCTTACTTAAGAGAATTCCACCGTAGCATGTATTTCATATACATGTGCTTGCTCAACCAAAAGCGGAGGTGAGAGAATAAATCCCTGCTTCTTCACCGTGTGAGTCCCATGGATCTTTCATTAAAATCCTACTTATGCCATTGTTACTTTTAACTATGTCATGAAGCTGAGGTTTTGATGCCTGCTACTTTGGCATGTTACCTATGGCCATGTTGGATTCGGTCTAAAGGGACATTGTTGGGAAAGCGATTGGACCAAAGTTAAAGGACATGAGTGCAAAGGGAAGACTATTTTTGCAACACATCCTTATTTTTGTGCTCACTGTCAACAGGTTATAGTGCTTATGGTAGCGAAATAATCGTGAGTGCATTTAGATAGTTGTGATGGATCAAGCATAAGTCTGAGTATCAAACTCAAGAAGGGTTAGAGATGCTTGATTTGATGTGTTAATATATGTCTAGGACATAACGAGACATTTTACGGATGTTGCTATGCTGGTCCTGGTATAAGATTTAGTATAGTGCTCCCAAATATGTTTTTCAAGTGTGCTCGGCAATCGCACAACCTATTTGCCAGTATGAATGTACTGAGAAACACATTGAGAGATGGATAATAGGGCCATGCCCACAATGGATGAGTGGGAGATGTTAGAAACTGAAAAGAATATGGACAGACACCCAAAGTGAGCATGTCCCTCTATTTGCCTTAGTCAGATTGTAGCATCCAGAAGTTAAGGAGTAATGGTATTGGACCATTACTCTACCCCACTAAGTCCAATATCCCACTCAATATTAATGGAATGGTGTGTATATAAACACCAAGAATGGTACCCATTGGACAATGGAATGAATTCTGCATTTCTTATAGTGTTTACAGAGTGTTGTGAGGCTCTTAGGTTTTGGGTTATGTTTGCACCACTCTAGTAGTGTGCAACACCGTTGGAGAAACATTTTTTGTTCGTGGGTTACAAAAACTAGAATTAAAAACATGTTAGGATAGCTAGTCTGCGTGGAGGCTGGCTCTAGACAGCATAGAACAATCTCAAAACTCCTGTGTGATCATTGGTTTAGGTCAAGAGAGGTATGCTGAAAAATCAATTACTTATATTCCGCTGCGAGTTTCTATTTCTTACACTTTGGAATTCTTATTTTTTGTTTTAAATTATCATTTGACATAATATTTTCAGACTCATTTGGATGGATTCAAAATTTCATAAAAAAATGTTTCTAAAAGGAAGTTTGAATTTCCCATTCATTTATTTAGTTAGTTAATTTCTATATTTCTTATATCTCACTCTGTTTGTTTCGGCATTAACATTTTTTGAAAAAATGATTTATTTTTCAAAGATAATTTTATGGAAAACTATCTTATTTTCCGGTGTTTGGTAACAACCTGGAAAATGGGTTTGAAAATGTTTTCTGGTATTCGGTATTCACAGTTTTTAGCATTTCTTGTATAATTTAAAACATGTATAATATGTGTATTGTGTAAACCTACATAATGTAATCAATATAAATAAATAAATAAATAAATAAATAAAAAAAGACCAAGAATGAATTTGGTTTTCAAACTAAAATTTTGACAACGGATACAATCAAAATTAGCTATCCAATTTTCATGATCTCAAATACTTATCTTGCTCATGTATATAAACAGTAACGTACATAATATATATATATATATATATATATATATATATATAACCATACTTCTTATAGTTCAAAATGCCACATAGGCCAAATAGTTTTATTGGCAAATTAATCCAGTATAAATAGTTTGATAAATATACCAAATTTTTTTATAGAACCTGATGATGCTTGGAAAATTAGTAGACTGGATGTTTCGGACTTGAATGATTTGGAGGGCCTGAAAAAGGAAAACAAAGAATCAAAGGAGACCGGGGTTAACCAGCCACAAACCCTCCGATGATAAAGTTAGTTTCTCTCTTTGAAAGCTAGAATTCCAAATTTTTGGGACTTGTGTCAAAGGGAAAAAACTTACCTTTATTTGTCGGGGATAAGTGCTTATATAATGCTATGGAAGCGGTTACTTGTCTTGTAACTTCCCCCACTTTTGTGGAGGTCGAAAAATTCAGAGTTAACCTCTATAACTGCCATGAAAGTTAAATTTCTGGCCTTATTTTCAATAATCGTCATTGGGAGCGTTTCATAGTAATGAACCTCGATTTTTATTTGTGTTCCGCAATAAGAACGTGGAGGTCATCCAAATCATATATATAGCGAGAGAGACATGTTTTGGGATGTATAGAGGTCATCCAAATAACTTCTTGGATGGATGACCTTATCTCAGACGAGCATTTTACATGAAGTCGTTTTTCTATTCTTGTCTTGGACGACCCTTATAGACGAGTTTGGAGTTAATTTTATAGTACACCATCAGTTGCCCTTGTCCATGGGTTGTCTAGAGAAATGTGTACCTTGATGTCGTTCTTTGGACGTATGTATTTAAGTCAGTGATTGGGTGTGCCACGTGTCACGATCCTATTGGTGACTGGTCACGTCGATTCATTTTTTCGAGGCACATGCCACGTGGTAGCTTTTGGTTGGTTGTGTCATTTCAGATGCTAAAGTCTACTACCTATAAATAGTGGAATTCCTCCGTTACGCTTTACATTTCTGAAATTTTCCTTACTAACACTTCTCGTCTAGAGCTTCGTCTAGAGGTTTCTCTATGTCCATAGTCCTCTTTCGTCTAGAGCCAAGTATTCTTTCCCTTCTTGTTTTTAGGTTTTCCTTAGAATGTCTGAAAATGTCATTTCCTTGTCTAGCAATAGTATAGATAAGGCTATAAACGAGTATCACGACACCACTAGTTATAGTGGTTCTAGTAGTAGCACTAGTAGTAGTAGTAGTAGTAGTAGTGGGGGAAATAGCACAAACGAGAGATACACATCTGGTGTTCCCGAGGTCCCTTTAGAAGTTATTCAAGAGCAACTTAAGAAGAGGGCAGCCTCTGGGTCTCACGCTGGCATCTCGACGAGTGCTCCTCCATCTAGCCCCTTGGACAAGGAGGAAATAGTTTATAGTTGTTTAGTAGGTGTCAACTCCAAAACCAATGAACAAAGACTCAACAACCTTAAGACGTGGTACCAAATTCCAGACGAGCTTAACCCCAAGTTAGCCATCCGTGGAGAATGGTGCGTAACCCTTGTTTTGGGATAGGTGTCTATAAAGCTTACTTTTTGGGTGGGTAAAGATTACCTTTAAATGCTTTTGCTAGGGAATTACTTATTAGGTTAGGTTTAGTAGTGTGTCAATTTAATCCTAATGCATGAAGATTAGTTATCTCTATACAAATTTTATGGAGGGAAGTATTTGGAGGGGACCATCTTCTCACTGTTGATGAGCTCCTCTTTTGCTATAAACCCTCAGAAATCAGCCAATCCCTAGGCTTTTATCAATTTACATCTAGGAGTACAAACTGTGGGTTAATAAAGTCCTTAGTCTCGTCTGATAGAAACTGGAAGACGGAATTTTTCTTCCTTTCCAGTTTCTGGGCTGGGAACCCTATGGACGTTGGCAGGGACACTTTTACCCCTTATGCTGGGGACTTAGGGAACCTTTGTCCTGAAGGTATGCCCCTCCCCTTTTTCTCTTTCTTTATTATTATTATTATTATTATTATTATTTTATTTATATATCTAACCTTTATCTACTTATTGTTTTACAGCTGTTGGACGTCCTTCTTTGAGCAAGTTCCACCGTGACTGCGTCCATAGGGCTCGTCTGCATGTTGATAGGGATTTCCATTCCTTGGTCACTCTTAGACGTCTTGCTAAGTGGGGACTTGGTCCTGAACCGTCCGACGAAACTATCGCACACGAGGTTACAATTCGTAGACGTAAGTTTAAACTTACACAAATATTATATATGTTATACTTATCTAGTTTAATTTTAATTTTCATTTAATCATCTTTCAGGGATGGCAACTATGAAAGAAAACAAGGGAAAGGAAGTTATGGACAAGGGGAGCTGTCCTGAGACCCAATCCCAAGCTCGTCCTTTCGTTGGGGACAAAAGGAAAGCTTTGTCCAAAAACCTTGACATGGGAAGTCTTCCCAGTTGTCGAGGGAAAAAGGCTTAGCATGGATCGTCCAAGACAGGAGTCGTCCAGCCTAATCCTCCCACACCTTAATCGTCCGTCCAAATTTTTGACGTGGACGCATCTACCCCAGTTGAGGTCACTTCGTCCAAAACTCCTCCATCCAAGACTACTGCACCTGCCTCATCCCAGCCTTCTCAAAGGATTCCCATGAATCTCATTGAAAATGAAGACTTAGCCTGGGAACGTTTTGAGAAGGCTATGTCTGACGAGGACATAGATGTATGCTATGACATGTCCTTGAAGGACTTTGAATACTCTGGTGTTCATCATCTTTTTAAGGTATGTAATTTCATTTTTTCCTCATCTTTGCTACTTTATAATTTTTCTCATCTAACCATCATTTTTTGTCATTTACCTTTTTATAGGGAATGTCAAAATTTATTGCGGCGTCCAGGCAGGCCACAGAATTGGACAAGACAAGGATCTTGTTGGAGACGAGGGTTCAAGAGGTGAAAGACGAGTGCAAGAGGTGGGCTGAGGTGGCAGCCAAGGCCAAGGAAGAAGCTAAGGAGCTGCAAAACCATGTTGAGGAGCTGAAGATTGATGTCATAGAGAAGGATACTCGTCTTGATCACCTCTAAAAGAGGAATGATGAGTTGAGTATCCTTCTTGAAAAAGCAAAGGGAGACGCGATTGCGGAGTTCAGGGCATCCAACCAATTCACTGACTTGCTGGACTGCAACTATGCAGCTGGGTTTGAAGATTTCAAGATGGATGCTGTGGAGAACTTCACTGAGATTGACTTCAGTTCTATCAAACTCAACCTTGGTGGTGTTGCTACAAGCTCCTTGCTCTAGATGAGTTCAGAAGACATCAATGTAGAGGATGATGCCACTACCCAGCCACACCTCAGGACGACCCCAATGTTGAAGCCCCTGCTTCTTAAAGACGAGATTTGGATTTTTTGTTTACCCTTGTATTTTTTTTTCTTTTTTTTTTTAAAAAATTTATTCGGTCCGTTGTTTTGGACCATTCGATGTAACTCAAGTACATTTACCTTGTCCATAATTTTATATTTTGCTTAAGTTATTAAAGTTTTGTATTTTTTTCTAAAATAAGTGATAGATTTACTTATATTTGCTTCATTTTTAGACATTTAAAATGTGTAAAGGATTAACCATTTGAAAAGAGTATTAGAAAAAATTTCAACCACACATTACTTATTTTACAAAAATATCTTGCCTTATATAATAATAGGGTGCAAAATGCATTGTGTTTCCTTAAAAAAGAAAAACTTACAAAATTTAAAATACTTTCAAATAAAAAATATGTATAGCTTGATTAAAAAAAAAAAATCAAATATATTGTATCAACTATACTTTGTTAGAAAATAATCATATCATTTCAAGAAGGGTTTGAGACTAACACTTATAAGTTTCATTCATTCATTTTAATTCTCCAAGTTTCAAAACTCCTCAATTTAGTCATTCGTTAAACTGTTGTTCAATGCTACTATTAAGGCCCTCAAAACAATGTCATTTTACCCTAATATTTAATATGTATTTCTTAATAAAAAAAAATGAAAAACCTAGAAATTAAAAAGGAAAACCCAAACTTAGTCGTCCCTCCCTCATCTGAAGAACACAAAAAAGAAAACTCACCCACCAAAATCCCTACCCTAACCCAATAACTGAGAGAAAGAGAAGAGATTGAGAGACCAAGAGGGAGAGATAAATTGAGAGATAGAAAGAGCCATTGAGATCGATAGAGGGAAAGAGGAGGTGTTTTCAGCGACTCTAGCCAATACTTGGCTGCTCTAGACCAATACCCGGTTGCTCCAGCCAATACTCATTTGGGTAAGTCTCTCTCTCTCTCTCTCTCTCTCTCTCTCTCTCTCTCTCTCTCTCTCTCTCTCTCTCTCTTATCGAGTTAGGGATTTGGTGGGCGGGTTTGTTTTTTGTGTTCTTCAAATGAGGGACGACATTATTTGGGTATTAGCTTTTTTTAATTTCTGTGTTTTTTTAATCAGTAAATAAATAATAAATTAAATATTAAATATTAAAATTAGACCAAAATTGTGACTTTTTGGGGCTTAACGACACCACTAGACGGCACTTTAATGAATGATTGAATTAAGGAGTTCTAAAACTTAGAGAACTAAAAGGAATGAATGTAAACTTAGAGAATTGAAATGATAAATGATGAAATTTGGAGAATAGGTTTTGCATTTTAGCCAAAACTAAATTAGTAATTTTGTATCTTAAAAAAAAAAAAAAGGATTTTATATAAAAATATTAAAAATAATATATTGTTTAATGAATTTTTTAAAAATAAAAAATAAAAAGTACGGTTTGAAGTTTGAGGTAGCCCTGTATATAATGTTGTTTTTTGTGTTAGGGTTGCCGCAAGACATAGGCGGCTAATATAATGTTGTGCCGTGTGTGCAATTAATAACAAAATCCAAGTAAAGCTAAAACCAAGTATAAATTGGTATACTACTACTCCTACAAACAAGGACTTTGCGCATATATATATATAAAGCCTTCTTTCATTCATATTTACAAAACATAACCTTCTTCAATCTTTTCGCTGATATATATTCAACCCGTAACCTTGTTCACACTTTAGATACACTCTTCTAATTGGATTTTCAAGTCAAATATCAACAGCAATTGTTAACTCAAACTCTATGAAGCAGCTGAAGAAGCCCTTGCTTCTTAGCAAGGAGAAGGCCACCAACGATGAGTCATCTGCATATTCTTGGTCTTATTGGAGAAATTTAGCTTACAAAGTTTGGATGGCTATGTGGGATATCGGCACCACTGAGCTGGTGAATAATACCGGATATGTTATTAAGTTCTGATACAATTTGGTTGATTATGGTCCACTAGAGTATTTAGGGCACACACTCGAGGTTGGTGCTAACGAGCTGATTGACAAGGAAAAATTCTAAGATTCTTTTTCTTCTATGCCCAGATTTATGATCATCAAAGTAAATGGAAAACCGCAAATAGGGTTTCATCCAGTAGATTTCGTTGAATACGAGAAGTTCGTCTTCAACCTGAACCCTGAAGGAAAATTGATCATTCATTTAACGGCAAGGATATATGGTAAATAGTTTCTTTGTTTCCTTTGTTTTTATTATTATTTAAATTTTTTTTTCGTAATTACTATCCTTTTGGGTTCGACTTTGTAGTTCATTAATATTTACTTTGATTAAAGGCAATTATTTACCCTTCCAATGCAATCTCAACATGTATAATGCAGATAAGGACGTGGTTAAAGCAGAAGAAATTGTGACTTGCGATGAAGTCATCGCCTGATGGGATTCTAGGCTTGGGGGGATAAGTGATGGAGATTTAGTTAAATTCCTTAGTTAGCGATGGAGTTTATCAAATAGAGACTTGCTTGTCTTTAGGAAGACCTAGCTTTATTATTTTCTTTCATCTTTCATTATCATGGGTTGGATTAGTTATTATTATTACTTATTATCATTATCAGTTTCCTTTGACGAGTACTTGGAATTCAGGTTTTTGTTTATTTTTTTTTTTTTTTTTAAGAATCCAGTTGTAATTCATTTTATGAGCATTCAATGAGGAATCTAACATCATATACGTACTATATGATATCATTAAAAAATTAGTTTGATTGGTGAGAAAATATATAAGAAATTGAGCCATTACGTCTCAAATTAACTAAAACTAAAAGAGAAATGTTATGTCCACAACATTTTCATAGCAAATTCTAAGTGGCAGGTTGTTAGTAGTTGTTATTGTTAGGGCAAAAAAGTAATTTCAGTAGTAGGTTCAAATTTGAATCAATAACAGCTAACCACCTATGATTTGTTGTGAAAATATTATAGGCGTAGCACTTCTCAAACTAAATGGTGCAAATTCAATGAGACTGTAAGAAATATTGTCAATAATTTTTTTTTTTGTCATTTTCAAGGGTATTCTTTACTTTATAGTTGTAAAAATAAAATCTCAAGTTTGAAAATCAAATAATCTACAATTATTTGTATTTAGATTATAAGACAATAAAATGATCCCCTAATTCAATTTTATTGGAAAAATTTTCAATTCAAGTATTGTGTCAATGTAGTCTTGACTCAAAGACAAAGTCTTTGGAATGGAATTGTTATGAATCTTTGGTTGTGTGCTTGATATAGATTTCTCGTTGTTCGTGTATTCTTCAAATGTTCTTGATCTAAGATTCAACATTGCTCTCCATCACCTGAGACATTGTACACACACCATGTCCTCAATTCCTTAAATTTTTTCTTTCTTACAAAACCCAAAAGGAAAAATTTTAAAATACATAGCAGAATGAAATTGAGATGACATTGGACACCCCAAAACATTAAATTGAGATGGCTTATTGTATATGAAATTGAGAAGACAAAGCTTTGAGATAGAAACCCAAAATCTTAAATCAAAACCAATATAACCAAAATACCCAAAACTAAGTCCATTGATCAGATTGTTTTTTAGGTTAATTGTCACAGATTAAATATTTCACCAATAAAGCAATAAAATAATAAATCCAACACAAATAATAAAATATAATAATATGATGACCTAGGAAAACCAATGAAAAATACATGTTTCATAGTAAAAAAATTCTTGGGAGATTTGACCTAACAATCCTCAATACAACAAATCCACTAGAATAGAATTGAAATTTATACAATAGACTTAATCTTAAATTTATTATTATCTCATATAGTACTTACTAGCATGATCACATATAGTTCCGAGATCCACAGACTAGTCTATTCTAATTTGCTACACACAAACTCTCTGTATGTGACTCCAAGAAATCACTTGAAGGTTTAGACCAAAAACTTTGATGTAGACTGGATTGCTCTATTTCATACAAGATCTGCACTATGGCAACAATGACACTGTGTTGATTTTTCTTTATGTGCTCTTGAACTTTCATAGCTTGAATAAGTGGAGCCTCAGATCTAATTTTTGAAAATTTTAGGGTTTCTACCTCTCTAATCTCTTAATAATTCGTTCTTAATGGATCTTTATATAAGCTCTCCATTAGGGTTATAAAAACCCACATGTATAGCAAACTTAATAAATCATGTTCGACCTGAAAATTTGAATCTTTAATTCTCAATTGGTTGAACTAGGAATCGAACTCATCTCAATCAATTGAACTTCCACATTCTTGGGTTTCTTCAGCAGATCTTGGGCTTTCGTCCTGGACTTATTAATTTACATTAAAACTTCAACAAGACTCAATCTTTTTTTGTTTGTTGCAAACATGTGTGATACACGAGAAAGCTACTAAATTTGATTTGATGTAATAAATTTGATTGTAATTTCAAATATATATATATATATATATATATTAATGAAATAATACAACATTATAAAGCGCATGCAATTGCTTCCTCATACATAGTTCTTGAGAAACTAACTTCAACAAATAAAAATAATAATAATAAAAGTAAAAAAATAAATCTCACACTAATGAAGACTCGCGATTAGTTTGATAAATTTTGAAGAAACCAAATTGATTCCAAGGCTTATATTATTACTTTTGGGGGGTGGGTGTGGGGGTGGAGGGGAGAATTTTGCATAATATTCTCTTATATTTATAAAAATAAAATAAAAATTGTAAGTGTAACTATCGTAAAACAAAATAAGATATTTGGACCCACAAAATAAAATGTGTGCTTCCTCACAAAAAAGAAAAAGTGTGAAGTTTCTGTCGTTTTTCTCACCCAAAAAAAAAAAAAAAAAAGAAAGGAAAAACAAATGTTTGAACTTTGAAGTATCTTTCCGGAATTCTGGTTTGGAATCAATTTGATGAGAAGCATGATTTGAGGAGAAGCCCGAGCAATGTCGGCAGTTGAGAATGAGAGAATCAAAAGTGCGCTAGGTGAACAGTTAACCAACAAGCCCAGTACAATAAGCTTGCAAAATACCAAGCCCACTGAAAGCAGGGCCGAACAGCCCTAATAATCCACAAATGCATAAATCCCTTTCGGCCTATTCCCAAGGATCCTTAAAAAAAAAATAATAATAATAAAAAAAAAAAAAAAAAAAAGCCTTGTGAAGGATGAAGGTCAAATTGCAAAAAGACCTCTAGGGTTTTTTTCAGTGGCAAACAGACTCTTAATTTGTACTCTTAATTTGTGTTATTCACTTTTGAGACTTTGAAAATGCCAAAATTGACCCAGCCATATAATTTTCGTCAATTTCAACTGATGGAAAGTGGTCTAATGCATTGCATGTGAGAGAAATTACTCCCACATCAATCAAGTAAGGCTCGCAACCCATGCCACAAGTATAGCTTGACCTCCCATCGCTTCATTGAAAAACTACGAACTAATACCACCACCATACGACCAAGGCCCATGCCACATGGGGTCTTTTTGTATTGATCTTATTAATATGTAGATTTGAAATGATTAAATATAAGAAGTAATTTCAATTCATAATATAAAACTATTTTTGCTTGAGCAAAAGCTCCAAACCTCAAATTATTATTATATGTTGTTAAATTTTATGTCAAATCATTTATCTTCAAATCACTTGATTTTAAAATGTCATATCCAAATGCTACCTAAAAAAATAGTTGTTCAACTAAATACTAGCGTAATCTTTTGTTTTGGCAAGATTTTTTTTTTGGTAAAGAAAAAATGGGTTGGGGAAGGGCGACTTGCTTGGCTACACTGCCTGAGTGTCATCAGAACAACACCCAACTTGCCCCAGGGCACAAATGGATAGGCATGCTCGAATTCTCAGTAATTACCACAAATTATTTACAATATTTTTACAAATTAATTAACGCTGTGACCAATTTTTATTAGTTCTTATTTAAGCCTACTAATAGCATAATTTTTTACTTATTAATAGCCACTCACACACATTAACATTTGTAAAATAATTTGTAACTATATTATCTTCCTTAGCTGGATTAGAATTGTCCCTTTGAAAAAGAAAAATTGCAGTAGTATTTTAAAATGGGAGAGGCGCTGCAATCTAATTGATACACACACAATTAACGTGCGGAAATCGCGGGAAGAAAATATTTGACTGAATTGAGCGGTGGCGACTGGTAAACACAAACAAAACAGACAATTTTGAGGGTTCCCAAGTTTGCCCTAACTTCCGAATAAATCACTGTCCTTTTCATTTCATGCCTGTAAAACACCATATCAAAGCTAAGCTTCTACTCTGACTCTGACATATAAGCCCACACTAAAAAATGTGCGGCATAGTTATTATTGATTAATACCTTCGTCTTAGGAGAAAATTTATAAACAACCAATTTAAACACACTGCATATGTACAGCTTGTAAAGGATCGTATCAAAAGTTCATTCACAATTATAATGCTGAGTGTTTTCTTTTTCCCATTTACATTTTAAGTGAAAATGAGGATTTGTACATAGAGTCTGAATTTGTTAAGAATGAGATTTAAAATTCATGTTTTACATTATCCAATAAGAGATTAACACGTTAGTTTTTTACTTAAAACTCAATACATTCTTACCATATATAATAACATCTTAATAAACTCACAGTTAAGTTAAATTTTCAAATGAGTATTATAATTGATTGAATGTGGTTGTATCTATTTTTTAATATGTAATATGATGATTTGGCATGTTGGAATTGGAATGGTAAAACTTGAGTTTTACATCACATCTTTATAGAATTTAATTTCTTGTATCATATATCTTTACTATGTGCAATTGCTCTTAATGAAAGAGATTGAGAGTTACAATAGCAACTTTCAATCTTAACCACGCCCTAACTCCTAAGTATTGCACATGATCCTAATCCCATATGATTTATAAGTCATTGATCGATAATACTAAAGATTTTAAAAAAAAAAAATCCTGAGTTTGTATAACACAATAATAAGAATAAAATTCTTATTTATATGTGTGTGTGCGTGCATGTTCGCTAAATATGTTTTATACTCTTTTTTTTTTTTTTTTTTTATATGGTACAATTATTATACAATTTGTTATGAACTTTTCTCAAGATCCATTTGTGAAAAATGTATCTCATTAAATGAAGTTAAAAAGAAAAAGAAAAAAACATATAAAAGTTGTAAAGTGATTGTATAAGATTTTTGTCAGATATGTATTCTTCTTCTTCAAATGTAAAATCGATAATATATAATATAAAGAGGGACCACGGGGCCGGCCATCCCCTGGGTTTTGAAAATCCTTTCCCACCCTCCAATATTTTTCATTAAAAAAGGATTTATATATAATTTTAGCTAATGACTTCCGATTTGTTTAAAAAAATTATACATTTAGGTAAATGATAACATCTTCTCAAAAAAATAAAAAAGTAAATGATTACATCATCATTTATAGGGTGCTGATTTAGCCAAAATAGTTTAATGGAATGTGTTCTTAAAAATAGATAATATCTCATTATTCATTAATGTTATATAAAATTTATATATCTCACTAAATATCTATAATATAGAAGTCTTCCTTATTTTCCATAAAGAACCCTTTTATATATATATATATATATATAATTTGGTGTTTGTATAACTAGAGATACAGATACTATTTTTTTCTTTTATTTTTAGAAGAAATAGGACAATTGCTAATTTTCTGATAGGAGTACTTAGAGATCCTTATTGAATATGTCATCTACGAAAATAAAGTTTTTCTTTAATTTATATTATTTTTATATTTTTCTCATATAGAGTTGTATAAAATAAAATTTATTATTTAAAATTGATTAAATTTGTATATCTTCATAATTTTCAAAACTATAAGTATATGTGTACGTAATCCAATTTGTTCAACTAAAAATATTGGTCTTCCGTCTCTTTTTTTTTTAGAGGATCTTAAATGTATAAAGAATATAATTTTGATAAATATATTTTAAAAGACAGTTCGCAGTTTCAAATTGAGTAGATGAAAAAAAAAATTTAATCAATGTAAAAATTAACTTGGTTTAAATTTTTATATACTATAGAAAAAATAATATATGTTAAATCTTATTATAAGTATACTTATGCAAATAAGTTATATATAATATATTATTCTTTGGATCTAATAATTTTTATATATTTAATTTTAGCTCGGAAATTATTTCTGACATCGCCGCTAAAGAATATCATTCTCCTTAAGAGACCGTTTGGCTTGGGTGGAAAAGCTAAAACGCGCGTTTGCGTTTCAGCATTTTTTTTTTTTTTTTCATGGGTTTCAGTCTTTTTTACTGTTTATGTACTGTTGCGGTTACTGTTCAATGAACAGTAGCCGCAAAGTTTGACATTTCAACCCAAATTTTACTGTTCATGGACCCACAATTTTCACTTTTCAGTAACTTTTTCATTAAAAATGGGTCCCACGATACTATTCACACATTTAAAAATTATTTAGGTACAGTGTTTTTCAGTTTTCAGTTTCAGCTTTCAGTTTTCAGCTGTATCCAAACGGGCCAAATGTCAAAAAGTAAGTCACATTATGCAAGCACAACAAATAAAATCTAACTTTTATAATTAAAAAAAAGGCAAATGATTAAAATAATATATAATATATAATAAATTTTTTTTTAAAATTTCTAAAAACTTTTTGTAGTAGAATTTTAATAGAGTAACATTTTTAATATTTTTGAAATTTTGACAATAAAATTTCACTTAGAGCAAATTTGTTAATTATTTGGATGTACTTATAATGTGCTACGAGATATAGAGAGAAAAAAAGGGTATTCATTTGACTTAATCACAGCATGTAAGACCCTGGATCTGCTGTGATTGTGACATATATCTATTTTTAGACACGTGTCACTATATTTACAGGTCCATTAGTGCACTAAATGTACTGGATGTAATCCGCTCCCATGTGAGTTTATGTTACTAACTTATCAAGGGTGCTGATAAAAAGCTATGCTTTTAATTGAAAATTTTTAGAACCCAAGGTTTAAATGTAAAACAACTTAGGAAAATTGTGTAATTTACTGGTTTTAGAAAGATACTCATTTGTCAAAAGTTTTATAATTTAGAGGGATAAATGCTATGTTTTATTAGGAGAATCAAAGTTCAAATTCGCTTCCTCAATTGTTATAATTATTGAACTAAAAGACGACGAATGGTAAAATAAAGCAATCCCCGACAGAAATAGGTATACAAAAACCAAAATTGGCGGGGGGGGGGGGGGGGGGGAGGTGTGTTTGAGATTATTTTCATTTCAAAAACATTAAAAAGGGAAAAGAGAACCCAAAAAAAAAAAAAAATTTATATATATATACACTTTGCAAGACTACCTGGAAAGGTTCCATCAAGTGAAAAGGCAAATCCAAAATTGACGTAGCCAGTGCAGCAGAAGAGGTAGTGGTCCAACTTTAAAAGGAGGAAAATTCAAAGATGAATACCATAGCATCACATCATGAAGAAAAAAGAATAATAAAGAAAAAACTGAAACGGGAAAACCGAAATTAAAAAGCAAATAGTCGAGCACAATATCGGCGTGAATGAAGCTTATTCGGTTGTGTAAATTAGAATTAGATGGACTGACCGACCAATTTGAAATGGGTCCTACTAAAAAAGAAGAAGATATATTCAGAAGTGTTTTTAGAATTAGCATAATTATGGTGCCATGCAGCGAGGAAGAAGCAATAATCATCACCTTAGGGTTGATCTTTGACCTAGAAAGAAAAGTCACCTCTTCACGTGAGGCATGTCTGCCACGTGAAACTCTTTGTACTTGACATCAAACCCTCAATATCATCAAATGTTTTTGTTCACCAACCTTTACCCACAATGTTTTTTGTCCTTCTCCAATTAAAACACAAGTTAGCATCCCCATTTTGCCATGTGTATAATACAAGGAATGTCATGTATCATCGTCGTATCTCGTGTCCTCTTAAAATTTTAATTTACACCATTTACTATATGGTAATTGTTTTTTATCATTAGATCAAGAATTTAGTGGTGAAGGAGCGGCCAGTAGAGTAAACTTGCACATAGATAATGATTTTTATACATTGTTTAAAGAGAAAATTCAAAAGCCCGGAGGGCCATGGCCCCACCCCTTTAGCTTCAAGATAGTATATCATGTTTCAGGTGTATATGCTATCTCTCTCACAGCAGCTGAGTCTCACACAGTTGTGGGATCCAACTACTGTGAGAGAGATGGCATATACACCTGAAACATAATATAATTTTTCCCTAGCTTCGCCTAGATACTATGTTTCTTTTTAATATTCTTGATCTCATGTGTAATTATTTGTATTTATTTTTTTATTGGATTCTCAAGAATGCTTTTCTCTTTTAACATAAATGTAATCTAGCTACCGGTACTAAAGCATATAGGATTGGGATCGACCAGCATCTCCTCTAAAATTTGTTATAAAATGATGTGATTTTGGGTATAAATAGAAATGCTATTAGGAATGTGTACAAGTGTCAGTTTGAGCTAAATTTGCGATATTTTTCAATCCAACCAGACAAACCTCTTTGGGAGGAAAATCTCCAAACTAACCCATCCCATAGTAGCTCTAAAAGCAAACTCTCTTCACATTGAGGTTATTTTGTCAAGTCTAATGAAAATTATTGAGTCTTAAGTATTATAATTGACTCGATTGTAAACTAATACCAACGTAAACTTGTCAAAATTAAGTTTAAAAATACTAAATTAAATCAAACTAACAAATTTTAACTAATGTCAAAATCAAACTTCGTCAATATTTTTTGAGAAACCCCTTAAGAACAGGGAATATTATTAAGCATTTAGCCAAAGATCAAAGTTGTAAACATCTAAGGTGTCGGAAGGAACAGACTCCATCCTGACAGTGAAAGGATTAAAAATAGCTCTTCTAGCTAATCTATAAGCCATACAATTACCTTGCCTTTTAACATGGCGAAAAGAAACAGAAGTAAAAAAAGAACTAAGAAAAATAATATCTTGCAATATATGCCCAAACTTGGAATGGAACATATCATCACCCTTGACCGTGTTGATAATGATTTCCGAATCTCCTTTGATAGGCCAAGAATATATTAACCCCTTGTGATGAATTAACCAATTAATTAGCTAAGTTAATTAATTAATTCAATTTTCATTCAATAAGCGTGATAGCACAAACAAATCACCAAATAAATAAATGTAACGGAAAAATAAATTGACACGGTGGTTTGTTTACAAATGGAAAAAACCTACACTGCAAAAATCCCATCGGGTGATTTTAAGGTCACCAATCTTGAGAATTCACTATTATCACAGCAAGCGGTTACAAGTACCGAAT